>NW_024412395.1:46287268-46496780 GCF_014898765.1 Herpailurus yagouaroundi
TTTTGGGACAGAGAGAGACAGAGCACGAACGGGGGAGGGGCAGAGAGAGAGGGAGACACAGAATCGGAAACAGGCTCCAGGCTCTGAGCCATCAGCCCAGAGCCCGACGCGGGGCTCGAACTCACGGACCGCGAGATCGTGACCTGGCCGAAGTCGGACGCTTAATCAACTGCGCCACCCAGGCGCCCCAAGAGTTCGCCTTCCTATCTCCTATTTTTTGTTATTTATTACAAGCACAAAATAGCATATTAAGCAAAGAAATCCTGTTTACATATTATATACATCTCATCCAGCCACAATGTTCAAGTGACTTACTGTAAATGTTCACAATTCTGACTAGCAGTTAGTTCAGATTAGTAAATTCTGATTAGTGACTGAAAGCTCACTGAGTCCAAGCACTTTAATACTCTAGTTTACTGCTATATTCTGAAGGATCTAGAATTTTTTTTTTTCTGGCACAAAGAAAGATGCTTAATAAAATATTGTTGAATGAATGAATTCTGTTTCTTCAGATAGATACATACACACAGAGTCAGGTGCTCAAATACTTTCCCAATTACAAAAAAATCCTAATTTCTTAACAACATGCTGAGATAGGACATTTGATGTATTTAGTGTGAAATGAAAGTTTCACCATTTGACACCAATTCTCAGAAAACAAGGAGAACTTACACAAGGAATAAATTATTCTCAATCATATAAAAATCTGGTGGTCTTGAAGCAATGCAGACAAATAACCAACCAACCATTAAGATTCCTAACAGCTAGGGGCGCCTGGGTGGCTCAGTCGGTTAAGCAGCCAACTTCAGCTCAGGTCATGATCTCATGGTTTGTTGGTTCGAGCCCCGTGTTGGGCTCAGAGCCTGGAGCCTGCTTCAGATTCTGTCTCCCTTTCTCTCTGCCCCTCCCAAGCTTGCACTCTGTCTGTCTCTCGCTCTCAAAAATAAGTAAAACATTAAAAAAAAAAAAATTCCTAACAGCTGTATCCCATTAAAAGAATTTTCTCTTCCTCTTCCCATCTATCATAGAGTCCTTTACCTTTTATTAACATTTTCTCATGTTGGTCTAACAACTCTCCCAAAGAAATTATTTTATATGTTTTCTCCCCCAATCATCAGCAAAAAAAAAAAAAAAAAAAAAAAAAAAAAAATTATATTCCTGTGTGAAAAAAGTCAAATTATAGATAAATTAAAACAAGCTCACTTAATAGAATAACCATACAGAGTTAAAGGTAATGATGCATGGGAAAGAATTTTGAACCAGGAGATAAGGCAACATGAGTTTTCCCACACACACTCCCACACAACAGTATTTATTAAGCTACCAACACTGGCTTTGGGTAGAAAAAGAAATACAACATTTCCTGCACTCAATTAATAGCTTATTATTTTACTTAACTATACGTGAAAAGCCCCAAATGTTACTTTCTCTTAGGTGCCTTTACTTTAATTAATGAGCACTGGTGAAGTACCCACAATAACATCAATAGTGCAACTCATTAGGCTACAATAGGTGAGAAACTATGCATTACAGTATGTATACATTATAGTTAATTCTTACAACAACCTTGTCAGTTACTGTTTTCTGTATTTTACAGCATAAGGAATGAATTCCGGAGAGTAGAATTAACTTGTCCTAGCCACAGCTTATAAACTGCAGATCCAGATTTTAAACCCAGGGTACTCGATTTGCAAGCCCATTTCCTTTCCCCCATGCCATTCTACTACTGAATCTCCTACTATGTATGTCCAGCACTTGTGAAACAACAATCTGAGATCTTAAAATTCTATTTGGAATGACAGGAAAAAAAAAATTGTGTGAACCTATTCAATAAATACAATTTATTATTACACTCTCTGGAACAACATCTAAAAGAAGAAAACCGTGAGATGTTGTGTATCCTAAAGACTAATTCATTGGAACCATGTTTTCCTGATCTATAAAACTATAGTCTTTTTAAGCAAAGGAAATCACCCACATTCTAAAGAGGAAATAACGTGTCATCTGCCTGGTTTAAGCAACCTGACGTACTATTTCCAGCCCTCCCAACTACCATATATTTGAGCTCCACAGTAAGGTAGTTAATTTAGGGTAGAAATACTGTAAAATCTATTGCAGTTCTTCCTCCCAAGAAACAACAGGAGGAAATGACAAAGAAATATACAGTAGTCTCATTCATTTATACAAACTTTCCCTGAGGAAATAGGCGGATCTAGAAACAAAGGCATATATATCATGCCAAGTACTGGTGGTCAATACAGTACAAAGTCTTAGCAAAGATTTTGTTCAAAAATAGCTTGAGAATATCAAAGCCATTAAAACAACTTTAGCACAAGAATTCTGGTATAATAGGTGTGTCCTGTATTATGAATGCCAAGATAAAGGAGCTAAAATAATAAGTGACATTCATGTTTTGATCCTAAAATAAAAACCAATCAGATATATTGCAATTATCTCACAAAAGATTATAGTCTACATTTTGTCCTCAAAATTTCATGAACACCATTCACGTTATTCTTACTCTAGTTTCTTAATCTCCTTCTACCACTTTTCTTAAGGAAAACTTCAAAAGCAAAAAATAAAAATTATAAAACATAAAGAATCATATTTATAGTTTATCACAAAAGCAAAACTAACCCTTTAACTATTTCTTTTTGATGAACGGTGGTTATTTTCATGAGGTACATGGGATATCTTATGTCTTCACTTAAAGAAATGACAGTTAACTTTGACCAGCAACTTTTTTTCCATCTGTGAAAATTGGTAAATCATGTTTATGTGATTCCACAAGAGTAATTTTCAAAAAATAAAAAAGAGCCAAATGTAATCAATTTAATATTCAAATGTTGGGGCACCTGGGTGGCTTAGTCAGTCAAGCATCCAGCTCTTGATTTCAGCTCAGGTTATGATCCCAAAGCTCATGAGGTGGAACCCCACATTGGGGTTTGTGCTGACAGTGTGGTGCCTGCTTAGGATTCTTTCTCCCTGCCCCTCCCCAGTCCTTGCTCACTCGCTCACTCTCTCTCAAAATAAATAAATAAACATTTATAAAAATGTTTTTGTTTATTTAAACAGTAGTTTTACATTGTTTTCTAGCATTTCTCTTTGGGGAAAAACAAAACAAAACAAAAATAGAACTTAGCTACACTTTTACAGAAAGTCAAAACCTTTAACAAACAAGTTACCCCAACAAATGGAATCACCAGTGGACTATCCGTATGACTTGAGAGTTGTAGAGTCTAACTGACAACTGGCTCAAGTTTAAAAGAAAGGGGCAGGGTGGGGAGTCAGTACCAAGCATAGCATTGTGGGAAAGTTGAAACAGTTGGGGTTGAGAAAGAATGAGTTTCTAGTTGTACATCTCCATATACATGGCTTTGGGACTAACCACTGCATTTTTTCTTTGTGTGAATAAATATCCTCTTTCCTGGGGGCGCCTGGGTGGCGCAGTCGGTTGAGCGTCCGACTTCAGCCAGGTCACGATCTCGCGGTCCGTGAGTTCGAGCCCCGTGTCGGGCTCTGGGCTGATGGCTCAGAGCCTGGAGCCTGTTTCCGATTCTGTGTCTCCCTCTCTCTCTGCCCCTCCCCCGTTCACGCTCTGTCTCTCTCTGTCCCAAAAATAAATAAATGTTGAAAAAAAAAATTAAAAAAAAAATATCCTCTTTCCTTTGAAAAAGTTAAACAGTGCTAGGAAGGCATCTAAACATTTCATTTAAAGTCATGACTATATAACTCCAAGATGCTGTAGAAAACACTCACCCAAATTTAATCCTAGAGACTGGTGCATAATCATTTCAAACATGAAAATGCAATATAATTATACTCTTAATGTTGAATGTATAATGAGTTTGTGTTAAATAATTCTGTTACTCACCTTAGTTTTTTTTCCTTATTCCATCTGGTTCAGCACTTTGCTTTCTGAAGAACATATGCTTAGTGGGAGCAAACAAGACACCCCAGAGGTACATTCTCCTCTTTCTTATAAATGACATCATTAAATCTGCCTATTTATAGTCTCAACTATCTGACCTCATGGCCTACATGGATAAATGGATTTGTTTAGTTTATAATCCTCAGTGTGTGCTTAGCAGCATTTAAACAGATAATAACTTGATACATCTTTTTGATCTTTAAAATAAAATATGGTGAGATTGCATTTTCTGTTGTTTGATATGTGTGAATCTTAAATGTGATAAGGTTTCTTTGTGACTGAAATTTGAAAAACACAAATCTCATGTATTTTTTTCTACAGGAAAATTATAAATTTGAATTATGCAAGTCAGATTTCTATAAAGTATTCAGAAACATAGTCCTGTTTAAAAAAAGTAAGCACTCTGATCCTACTGAACCAATTATTTTCCCCATTTTAGGTATATTTTATAATAGCAAGTTCATTTATAATTTGAATACTTAGAACACTTCCTAAGTAAAAACAATGGTTACTTCTCCATTCTTTAAGGTTTTTATAACTTTATCACTTTTAGGAAGACTTCTTTAAATACTGAACAGCTATAAGAAATATCTTTGCACACTGTTATTGGGAAGGTAAACTGGTACAGCCGGTATGCAAAACAGTACAGAGGAACCTCAAAAATATTACAAATAGAACTACCATATGATCCAGCAATCCCACGTCTGGGTATATTCCCAAAGGAAATGAAAAGAGGATCTCAAAGAGATTCCATGTTCATTACAGCACTATTTCACACTAGCCAGGACAAGAAAACAACTTAAGTGTCTATCAATGTATAAATGAATAAAAAAAATGTGGCATACAATACAATGAAGTATTATTCAGCCATTAAAAAAGAAAAGAAATCCTGCCATTTAGGACAACATGGATGAACCTTCAGGATATTCTGCTAAGTGAAATAAGTCAGAAAGAGAAAGACAAATACTGGATGATATCACTTATATGTGTTATCTAAAAGAGAACTCAGAGAAACAGAGACTAGAATGTTGGTTTCTGGGGCTAAGGAGTAGGGGGAATGGGGAGATGCTGGACAAAGGGCACAAACTTCCAATTATAAGATGAGTAAGTTCTGGGACTCTATAACGTACAGCAGGGCGATTACAGTTAATAATACTGTATTATATATTTGAAAGGTGCTAAGAGAGATCTTAAATGTTCTCACCATTTAAAAAAAGGAGGGTAATTATGTGATATGATGGAGTCATTATCTAAAGTACTAGTGATTATCATTTCACAGTATGTGTGTCAAATCAACTCATTGTACACCTCAAACTTACACAATGTTATATGCCACGTATATCTTTTTTTTTTTATGTTTATTTATTTGTGAGAGAGAGAGAGAGACAGACAGACAGAGTGTAAGTGGGGGGAGGGGCAGAGAGAGAGGGAGACACAGAATCTGAAACAGGCTCCAGGCTCCGAGCTGTCAGCACAGAGCCCCATGTGGGGCTCAAACCCACAGACCGCGAGATCATGACCTGAGCCGAAGTCAGACACTTAACTGACTGAGCCACCCAGGCACCCCAATGCCAAGTATATCTTAATAAAGCTGGGAAAAAATACTTCCTATCACAAGACAATGTTAGTTCACTTTCTTTACCTTATTATTTCTTTTAAGCCCCCAGACCTCCAGTGGAAATCATTTAGAGTTTTGATTAAAGTTTCTATTAGAGTTTCAATTTTGATTATCTACAGATATTCCACCCCAAAATTTTAGCATATACAAAGACTTGTTTCCACATTTCATCTAAAATTACATAATACTGGGCATCTATTTAAGGGATGAGGTTAGTGGGTCTCTAAAAAGAGAATGAAGTTTTAGCACACACAGTTTTACAAAGGAAGTACAATATTATAAGCAAAGTGATGAGTCAGGTTGTGTTCTTTGGTTAGTTACATAAGCAAAATCATATAATCAAGTATCAGCCAAGTCATAACTTCCACTAGCAACCTTCTTATTCATGGATCATGCTGACAGTTAATACTATGCTAGGGGTCTGCTCTAAGATTTATGTATTAAGAATAGGTTCTTTGTTTTTGTGTGTGTGTTTTTAATTTAGATAAATTTGACTGAGTGCTATTTTTACTCACTACCTAAAGAGGTGTTAACACAGACAGACCTCATGCCAATACGGTATTGAAAAAAAGAGCACCAACCTGGGAACAAAATGTTAATTACAGTTTGAATTTCTTGTTAAGTAACATAACACCTCTGAATCTCAGTTTACTTATTTTCTGATGTCAAATGAAGAAAATGTTCAAAGTATACTTTATAGAATTTTTGTATTAAAAGAGATAGTAATTAGTATTACTGATTTCACTTTTAGTGAGAGTCCTAGATAAAAAATGATCATGTTGTTTATTGAAATATTCATAATTTCAAAGAACCATCACCATGGCTTAAAGCTTCAAAGTGTATTAAATAAAAACATAATAAACAACAGTAATTATATATACACACAGAGTTTAATAAATTATTATATTTTTCCTTTCCAACAAGCATCAATTACATCCCTGCATCTACATCTAATGTGTCAAGGGAAATAAATTATATAACTTAGTCTCCAAAACATCAATTCACAAAACCATAAGCTCTTCAGCTTTTTCTATAAAAATTCTGACTCAAAGAGTCCTCAAATAGATTATAATGCTTAAAAGTATAATAGTTCAAAGAAAAACATTAGACCATTTTTAAAAGCAAAGGTTAAGAAATTTTAAGTTCTTATAAGTTTACAAATCATATGTACTTACAATTCTTGCATAAAATCTCCATGAAATGGTACTGTCCCTTTGGCTATTTACTCTTCGAAAATGCTAAACCAACTGTCCTGTTCTATTACTGACTCTACTGTTTATCATGTGTGTTAAGTGCCAGGCACTTCTTACCTCTGGCAAATATGTAAAAGGAGGAATTTACCGGTCTTTCAACATCATTCCGGGAATGATCATGTAACGTTTTCACAGGTCCTTTTTCTAAAGGGAAGGTGTCTTACACAGTAGTTATAAAAAGTAGCTCCTTATTTAGCAGTTTAAAAACTAGAGAATTCAATATTTTTATCTGTTTTTTATAAAATTATAAATTCTTACCAATTCTCAACATACACAATTTCTCTTAAATTTTTAAGCAACATCTCACTAGATAATTTAATCTTTAGGTGCCAGTGCCAAGAAACATATATAGAATATTTAAGAAAAATCTTAAAATTACTTGTAAGATGACAATCTGAAGAAAGCTGGGTAAATACAAATAAAATTCAGAGAAAAGATCAGGTATTTAATTTTGTAAACAGGGAAAGGAAACAGGCATATTTCCTGCAGAGGCTAAGACTTCTCCCAGTTGGTTCAAGGCAAACACCATTTCTCATCATAAAAACCCCAATACAGACAATGGAAGCTGAAACTTGACTTACATGGCTTTACCACCTTTACCAGTCTGGGAGACTATAGCCCTAATGCGAATGGAGGAGCATCTGAAAGGCTAGATTTTATAGTCAGCCCTTTTTCAAATCAAAGGTCATCTTCGTGACAATTCAATTTTTTTTAGGACGTTCAAAATCAAATACAGATTATTCAAATAAGAGCAACAGAAACTTTGATCCAAAATTACATGTCCCCTTATTTTCACTCACGGAAACATTATTTCTTCTTCCACATGTGCAGTATTGACTTGGATGCAAGTTACAGCCTCAAATAAACCAAGGACTTCCACTGGAATTCCTTTATAGTCTTAAATGGGACTCAACCGTCTCCAAAAGAGCTGTATTTTTCACCTACATCCCTCTCCACAACAAAACCTCTTTAAAAGGGCGTCTATAGCTTTTATGTCTAATTCCTTACCTCCTACTGGCTGGCAGTCCACTAACCTCATAGGAGTCCACTCCTATCTGGCTGGCACCCCCTAACCTTGCTGATATTGTCTTATATTTTTATTATCACCCAATCCCCTTATGTTGCTCTGGATTTTGAAGAACAGACCTCCTCTCTGTTCTTATCTCACTTGACTTCTTAGCATTACTTTAAACATCCGATATCACCAATCCTGAAATCCTTCCCTGGAACTAGATTCCTACATATCATACCTTCTGGTTTGCCAAGAAAGTCCCAATTTGCCTCTGTTGTCCCTGCTTTAGTATAGTAGTTGGGTTTTACTAAATCCCACCACACCCCTGTTGCACTTTCAAAGGTGTTTCAGGTTGCATAATCAATCACAAATTCACTGTACCTGCAGTATTACTGCCCATTTTCTTACATCTGTCTTGGCTGTCTAATTAGGCATCTTAAAGTTGGCAATGCCAAAAGCAAAATCTTCACTTCTCCCAACTTAGCCTTCCCATCTCAATAACCAGCTCCAGAAAGCCAAAAATCTAAGAATTAACTTTGATTCTTCTCTTTCCTTCACTGCTCACATTTAGTCCAAAATAGATGCCGAATCTGTAACTCAATCTCTATTACAACTATTCTAGGGTCAACCTGCCATCCCTCCCACATACACCACCATTACAGTCTCCCTGCCTCTGCTCTCACACTGCAATCCAACCTCTTCTAAAGCCTTCAAGAGTGATCATTTTTAAATGTAAATTCAATCAACTCATTCTCTGTTGTAACTCCTCCAAAGGTGTGCTATGGTTCTAAGAGTAAATCCCAAAAGTTTCATCCTTGAATAATACCTAACCAGACTGGCTCTGTCTGGCTCTGGCACCCCTTTCACTTAGCCCTCCGTGCACTAGCAACACTGACTTTCTTGTAGGTCCCTTATTCAGAAGCCTTCCCAACCTTAGGGTCTTTGCCTTTGCTCTTTCCCAGACCTGGAATTATTTTCCCCCTACAGCTTTCCTCATCACTCAGGTCTGTTTAAATGTTACCTTCTCAGAAAGACTTCTGGGAATCTTGTCTAAAGCAGCAATCCAATCGTTATTACATCACCCTATCTTAATTCTTTACAAAGCATTTGTCAGTGATATTTTTTCTTTCATTTACTTATTTTTCTGGCTCTCCTCACAAAACATTGCTCCCACCCCACCCCTCCTCTATCCCCCAGAATCTATTTTCTGGGGAGTGATACCTTGCCAGCCTTTCCACTGCAGGATGTCTCCTAGACTGCCATAGACACTCAGGCCCCAGTACAACTATCTGGTCTGCACTGGAGGGTCCCTGGGAACGCCCCTGGCAATAAGGCCCTTCAGCTCCTGCAGCAGAGGCCACATGGCCTAGGATTCCTCTGCCAGCCACTGTTCCAATAAATCAGTCTAGAGGGAAGGAAGAGCTAAGGTGAGGGAGAGTAGGGATGCGCAAAAGGTAATACGGGTAGGCCCCCATCTGTGGGAAGGTTCTCTAGGCTGCACTTAGGCCTATGGAGGACAATGTCTGCTTCGTGCACTTCTGTATTTTAAAAGGTAAAAATATAATGTAATTATTCTTATCTTTTCTGTAGTTTAGATAAATAACTGCAGCATCACACCACTATCCTACAATTCAAGCTAAGCGCTACTTTCGCTAAACACCAAACAATCTAGCAAGATAGAGCTGACTGCCTGGGCTGATTCCCAGATTAGCCATTAACTGGTTGTGTGATCTAGGGCAAGTTACTTATCCTCACTCTCTCTTGGGTCATCTGTAAAATGGGATAATAATAATACCTCAGGGGTTTACTGTAAAAATTGAATATGCGAATATAAAGAAAGTTCTCAGCACAGCATCTGCCGCATAGAAATGACTAACTCTTATTGAGCATTTTAATGCCCAAAAAGAGAGCAAAAGCAGACCTTTACAATAAACATTTTGACAGTGAAATTAATTCTATGCAATCCCTTAAAAAGAATTAAAAAGTACAGGGCGCCTGGGTGGCTCAGTCGGTTAAGCGATTGACTTCGGCTCAGGTCATGATCTCACAGTTCGTGAGTTCGAGCCCCATGTCAGGCTCTGTGCTGACAGCTCAGAGCCTGGAGCCTGCTTCGGATTCTGTATCTCCCTCTCTTTCTGCCCCTCCCCTGGCTCATGCTCTCTCTCTCTCAAAAACAAATAAACATAAAAAAAAAACTTTTTTTAAGTGTATCAGTTTAAAAAATTTAAATCTATAACTTATCAGTCAACTTACACTTAAAGATACAAACACAAATGCAGACACATACACTTTCTTTTAAAGGCCTCTGGGTGAATCACATGAAAAAGTTTTGAGATTTTTCATGAGGGCTCTTTCTAGATCAACTTTTTTAGTGTGGCTTCCTCTTGGAAAATAATAACTAAACATTAATCTTAAAGCTAAATATTATTTTCCTGGGTTCCTAAGATATTAGGTTATAAGTTCTACAAAGACATAGGTATTATTACTGCCACAAAGTATAGACACGAGCTGCAGTACTACAACCGCTCTACTTTTGTGTATTTGCAGCTTTGTGCCTTATTTAGAAACCAAATGATGTTTGCCCTGGGCGGCACTGCCAGTGTCTCTGCCCGGCTAAGTGGAAATCCAGAAGGCAGAGCAAGCAACAGACACAGTGGAGATGCTATGCTTTCAGGAAGACATGCTGTCGCCTTGTGAGGTCTCTGGGCAAGAAGTAAATATAATTCTCAGTCAATAATTTGTGCTTCCACTTAGTCAAACTCCAGAACAGACACCCTTTAAGAATACCTTGTCTGTGATGTGCATATTTTCCCCTGGGCGTTTCCTTCCTTTTGGGAAGACTTTAAACATACACATGCCCTTCCAGAGTTTTACCAGCAGTGAGCAATCTGTTTCTCTCTGTAATAGTCTGAATTTCACAATGTTGCATTTTAATTGTGAAAGTAATTTTCCCTACTTTAAAATCAAAAGCACGAAAATAAGATTCAGCACCTTATATGTAGATCATAATGAATACCATATAGAGAAAGCAGACATTTACCTTCTTTGCATTGATTTATCAGCCTATTTTTTTTTTTTAATCTAAAAGGCTTTTATCTCTTAGGTGCTCCATATCCGTAAGACAAAAAGCACAATAATGACCTATGTCCCCCCAAAAAGTACATGAATACTAAATGGATAAGGCTGGAACAGTTTGTAAAAGATCACTAAAAATAAAACTGCTACTAACAAACTGTAGGAGTATTGAAGTAACATTTTAATTTTTTGATAAAAATGCTTTGGCATCATCATAGCCCCACACAGCAACTAATGTTCAGCCCGCCCTTACTGCAGACCAGGCTCTTTGTAAAGTGCTTCTCAGGCACTCTTTCATTCTATCTCAAAGCACCCCAAACAGGCACTCTGCCCTTTTTTAAGATACTTAGGGATAAGAACTATTTAGAGAGTCAATGAGGCATTTGGAGGCAACATTTGAACCCAGAGCCTATATTCTTATCCACTAAACTTAACGTCAAATTTAATTCCAAATTTGCTCCAAATTAAATTTTACACCCTGATTTTAAAGGCCTGATCTGTGAAATGGCTTATCTATAAGCATTCTGTACTCAGAACATTTTTTTAAAAAAATTTTTTTTTTCAACGTTTATTTATTTTTGGGACAGAGAGAGACAGAGCATGAACGGGGGAGGGGCAGACAGAGAGGGACACACAGAATCGGAAACAGGCTCCAGGCTCTGAGCCATCAGCCCAGAGCCCGATGCGGGGCTCGAACTCCTGGACCGCGAGATCGTGACCTGGCTGAAGTCGGATGCTTAACCGACTGCGCCACCCAGGCGCCCCTCAGAACATTTTTTAATAAGAGCATGAGGGAACCACATGCACTGAGAAAAACCAATAAAATTGACTTATTTTCAACAGATATCAAGAGCATAACAGGGTACTCAAAGACCACTGCTGCTTTTTAGAAAAAAATCTAAAATGATTTCCTAAATAACTGATGACATTACCAATGTATATAATTTTTTTTTAAACTGAACAAAGCCATGCATTATTTTCTTAATGGTGTTTTTTCTTTAACCTCAGAAAAGACTATCCAGTAGAAAAAAAGGAATTTTTATCTTTATAATTTAGGATATTCTTCATTTAAACAATACTTCTAATTCCCTTGTTACTTTGTAATCACCTTTTCGGTTTTATAATTTTAGATTTCCAGATTACAAAAGTATGAATAACTTTAATGCCTAGCATGATTATTGCATTTAATCCTCAGTATTACTGTGGTTATGCTTAAAATGTTAACAATAGTTCAATAGATTGTCTAGCTTTTCAACACTTAAAAAAATTTTAATGTTTATTTATTTTCGAGAGAGAGAGCGAGAGAGAGCGCGAGCGCGCAAGCGGGGCCACTAAAGCAGGCTCCAGGCTCTGAGCTGTCAGCACAGAGGCAGACGTGGGGTTTGAACCCACAAAACATGAGATCATGACCTGAGCTGAAGTCAGACACTTAACTGACTAAGCCACCCAGGCGCCCCCATGTTTTTCCTGTATTATGCAAAGGGAAGATTAAGCCTTCAGTATATGATTATGATGACTATGTATTTTGGGACTTCCACAGCAACAATTCAATGATAAGTGATCAAATCCCACAGGTCTTTCAGAAAGGCAGGACACATGCCTCTTGGGTTGTGAGTCATGGCCCTGACAAAAGCCATCCAGTCCAGCAGCAAGGTCAGGAACACATGTTCTGGCTGGACTGGCCAGATCCAGACACTAAAATCTCCTCTTCCATCCTAGACATTCCGAACACACCCAAGATGTAGATCAGACATTTTAATGCAAGAGATAAGAATGAAGGTAAAACCATCAAACAGCAACGCCAATCACGGGAGTGGATGTTGTCATACACTCTCCACGGGTGCTGCCCCAGGCTTTGAGAAAGAGGTGGGGAGCAACAAGGCAAGAGCAACCAGACAAGAGAAGCAGCAAGCCCATGTGGGCCACCAAAACCTTCTCAGGCTTCCTTTCTCTCCTCGGCTCCTGGTGATTTCTCTCCTTTCACAGCATTCACAGCGCTTACCTCCTAGCTTCATTCATATTAATTTTATAGACAAAAATGCTAAGGTTTTTGATTTATGCCTGCTTTATATTCTCAAATAAGAAGGGAGAAGGGAGTGCTATCACCATAGGCACAGCAGGTGGAATCTACTCAAATGCTTACTATGCATATAATCCTAGACAGTCTTACGGATCTATTTTTGTGTCTGTATTTTGGATCTCTAATTAAATTGTAAGTTCCTTTCTTTAAAGAATAATTCACAGGTATTTCTTCAGTCCCCCAAGTTCCTCACACAACTGCTAAAGGATACATAAATTCTCAATCCACGTATTTTGCACAGCTCCTTCTGGGAAATCCTTAGGAGTATAAGCATATCTGTTGTCCAAAACACTGGTTCTCTCAAAAAAGGCCAGTTCTAATATTAATTCCTCTGAGAAGAGCCCCCTACTCTCTCTGCCTTCCTCCCAGTGAACATCCTAGTCCTCTGTCCTGTGTTCACTTAGCACTCAGAGGACACTCACAGATACTCAGAGTGCAAAAGCTCTATATGATACTTATGCATCATCTATTTCCAATCCTACGTTATGGATTCATTTTAGGCAAAAAATTTGTCATTTTCATTTTTTTTTATTCCACTGGCACTAGAAGAGTCAATGTGATGTTTAAAATAATGAAAATAAAGACTAAATGGATATATAAGGAAAAGTAGTCAGCTATTCATGAGAATACTTCTAGAGAACCCAATGATGAATGGAAGTAGTCAAAGATTTAAAGAGCTGGGGTTTTGTTTATTTTGGTTTTTGTTTGTTTTGTTTTCTTAAAGGCAAAGCTCTTCACATTAACAAGAGACAAAGCCTCAACTTCCAGCAGGGGTTAATACCAGAAGTTATACCAGTTACACCGAACATTTTTTCATGTGAGCTAGGAGCTCCAAAAGTGAGAGACAATGTAACTGCTGGTAGTTGCTATGGTAGCAAAAATAAACCTTGTACAGATATTCCAGTCATCCTTTAACTATGCTTTCTACTTGCTGGGGGTTTTCAGTGGTGTTTCAGCCCAAGAAAGGGAAAAAAAAAAAAAAAAAAAAGTGCTAAGCCTTATGCTCCAGGAAGAAAATAGGAAGCCGATACATGAGCTATACTGTGGTCTTCTTTGATTAATAAATAGCTAGAGAAAATCCCCAACCCCTCCCCACAAAAGCTGGGTGGGGGTGGATTTTATCACCAGACAGGTATAAAATAGGCAGCTCAAGACACAAAGACTGAAATAAAGCAGTAACATTTAAAAAATAAATCTAGGGGTGCCTGGGTGGCTCAGTCAGTTAAGCATCTGTCTTTGGCTCAGGTCATGATCCCACAGTTTCTGAGTTCAAGCCCTGAGTAGGGTCCTGTGCTGACAGCTCAGAGCCTGGAGCCTGCTTCAGACTCTGGGTCTCCCTCTCTCCCTGCCCCTCCCTCTCTCCCTGCCCCTCCCTCTCTCTCCCTCTTTCTTTTTCTTTCTCTTAAAAAATAAACATTAAAAAAAATTTTTTTAAGAAAAAAATAATAATTCTTGTTAACAAGGTGACCATGCTGCATGGAGAAACGAATCAGGAATATCTGAACACATGGGTTAAAACTCCAGAGTCCCTTTAGATTGCCCTATTCAACAAAGTACTTTACACACGGGAAGGGAGAGACCCATGTTAGGTAATACAGAAAATGAACTAAAATATGTAGTCCTGCAATAAATATACAAAATAACATGTGTACAAAGCATCTCAGTAGTCATGCCAAATACAACAGAGAATATATATCTGGGCAGAAGTATGAAGAAAGCATCCTGGAGGAGATCAGGGGTGACATTGTCTTATGGGAAGTTGATTACAGACAATTAGATGGACTGGGAGACACATTCCTGGAAAACTGTATATATGAGCAGGGGCAGGCATAAATAGGGCTTGGAGAAGAGCAACTATCTCAGTTTATGAGTAGTCTAGCAAGAGTGGCTCAAATAGCCAGTGATAACACTAACAAACAACAAAATGTCTCAAATCACACCACAGAGAGCCCGAATGAAGTTTGTTTCTTTTTCTTTTTAAATTTATTTATCTTCAGGGGGAGAAGAGGGGCAGAGAGAGGGAGAGAGAGATCCCAAGCAGGCTCTGTGATGTCAGTACATAGCTCAATGCAGGAAATCCCCAAATCCATGAGGTCATGACTTGAGCCAAAATCAAGACTTGGACACTTAATTAATTGAGACACTCAGGTGCCCATGAATGCAGTATATTTCTTTTTTTATTTTTTTACACATTTATTTATTTTTGATAGAGAGAGACAGAGCACAAGTGGGGAAGGGGCAGAGAGAGAAGGAAACACAAAATCCAAAGAAGACTCAAGGCTCCGAGCTGTCAGCACAGAGCCCCACAAGGGGCTCGAACTCACAAACCACGAGATCATGACCTGAGCGGAAGTGAGACGCTTAACTGACTGAGCCACCCAGGTGCCCCTGCAGTCTATTTCTTGATTCCAGACCTCTCAGCCACAGACCCATAATTACTGCCACCAAGTAGCTTATGTGTCACTTTTCCAGGTTCTTTCTCACCAACCCCAACCCATAGTCCTTTCAATAGTAATTCTGGAATTGCTGATTCCCAAGAAGATGATGTGTATTGCCTTTTCCTCAATAATGCCATCTCCATCATGAATGCCATTCTCCTCCTGCCTCAGCAGACCAGGGAAAGGGGGTAGAGTCAGCATCCTCCAGAATCTCTTCTGCACCTTCCACAGGAATGTGTTACTGTAGTTCCTAGCAAACTCCTCTTCCTACAAGGGTCTGGCCATCTAGATATATTGCCTCTTAATCCATGCTAATCCCTTACCTCCAGGTTGCCTTCTGCAAACATTGAGGAACCTGACATCTGGCTCATACTAAACTTACTCTTCCTTGTGCTGTCACTACTCTGTAAATTTCAGTGTCCATGTTGACGGTCCATTCAACACCCTACCTAGTCCAGACTTCTTCATATCTGTACTCCACCATCACAGGACCTTGTAATTACCTGAAATTTCGCCACATCAGATATATCAAACTTTAATCCCTATCCTCTGATTATAACTTCTTACACCTTTTTGAATCTGCACCCATCCTCCATACCCCATGAACTTGACCCCTCAAATAAATACCCTAGCTTTATTTTGTTGTCATCCACCATATACTACTTGGCAAATACCTGAGTTACAATTTCAATTCCAATCTCAATTATTTTGTATCCTTTATCCTCCAGATTATTTGGCTCATAAAATACCAAATTGGAATTACTAAAATAATAATACCTTCCCTACTCCCATATGAGTCATCTAAAGAAAGTAAACCCACTGATTACAGGCTGTCTTCTTTTATTATTTAGTTTTCTAAATTTCTGTAATGAAACTAGAAATAAACTATTAAAATTTGAAAATATTTCTTTATGTGTCAGCCACCATAACAAATGCTTATCAGTTACTTCCCCCACATCCATTTCATACTTCTCACACAGTTTAGCAGTCCTGGTGACTAGTTGGGATGGAGTCCCATTAGCCAGTCACCTAAGCAGGCCCTAATTGGCCTAAAACAAGTAGCAAAATCCTACAACCATACCATTGAGATTGATAATAACTCAAAACCAAATTGATTAGAGGCTGCCATTACTTTAGCCATAGGCATTGCTATGGAGACTGTCTTACGGTTGGTCCAAAGTACAGCTGAGGAGTTTTTCTGACATTCAAGGTAAGAGACATCTCTAAGACAGATGTGCCGATGTGACATTTCGAACCACTTCAGTCATCATTCTATGATGTATCAGAAGGTCTGAGTTCCAACCCAACTTTCCTCTTGTTCCTCCTCCTTCACCACCCTTTCTTCCTCCACCTCCTGCTTTTAATCTAGAAAACAGCGATAATAATAGCTTCCATGGAAATTATGAAAATTACATCAGATACACGCAAACACTCTACCACTAGGTTATGTGGCCCACTGTCTCCCTCCAGTAGCACCCATCAACTGGAGAACTGAAACGGGAAATACTACAATTAGGCCGATTCAGTTCTATGGTTGGGCATGTTGAGCAAAAGTCTGTCTAGGGAAAACAGAAAGCTTGAAACTGAGCCAGCTACTGAAGAAAGTTAAAAAGACTGACCCTGGAGTTTAGACAGAACAGAGAAATAAATGCATGGAAAGTCAGAGAAGCAGAAAAATAGAGGATGTTAAAGAAATGTGAAGAGCATAACAGGTTTAACAGGAAAGGAAGGAGTTTAAGAATTTGTAGAGTGAGTGGAGTTTCTGAGTTTATTGTATCAGAGGTATGCTAATTCCATTTAGTAACAAGAGAGATGGCTTGCAGGAGTAGAGGTTTTTAATAAATAATAATAATAAAAAAATAATAATAATAATAAAAGAACTTAGGGGCCCCTGGGTGGCTCAGTGGGTTGAGTGTCTGACTTCAGCTCAGGTCATGATCTTGGGGTTCGAAAGTTTGAGCCCGCATCAGGCTCACTGCTGTCAACGCAGAGCCCACTTTGGATCCTCTGTCTCCCTCTCTCTCTGTCCGTCTCCTGGTCACGTGCATGTGTGTGCACTCTGTCTCTCAAAAATAAACATTAAAAAAAATAATAAAATAAAAATAAAATTAAATTAAAAAACATTAACAAGGCACCTGGGTGGCTCAGTCAGTTAAGCTTCTGACTCTTGATTTCAGCTCAGGTCATGATCTCATGTTTGTGAGTTCAAGCTTGGCACCAGGCTCCACGCTGATAGGTGGGGCCTGCTTAGATTTCTCACTTTCCTTCTCTCTGCCCCTCCCCTGCTCACATGCATGCTCTTTCTCTCTCTGCAAGTAAAATAATAAACTTAAAAAATTAAAATAGGTACAGGATGAGTCAAATACCCCATCTTTTTTTTTTTAATGTTTATTTATTTTTGAGACAGAGAGAGACAGAGCATGAACAGGGGAGGGGCAGAGAGAGAGGGAGACACAGAATCTGAAAAAGGCTCTAGGCTCTGAGCGGTCAGCACAGAGCCCGATGCGGGGCTCGAACTCACGGACCGTGAGATCATGACCTGAGCCGAAGTCGGCCGCTTAACCGACTGAGCCATCCAGGTGCCCCAAATACCCCATCTTAATAGAGATTATGATGACAGGTTAGAAGGGACTGAGAAAAAACTGTAGGAGATGGGCAGCTACGAATGTGGTCGAAGGTGGCCAGATTGTACCAATCTCCAAGGTAGTGAGAATTCTTGATTATTTATATCATCTCTTCCAAGAGTATAGAATAATATGAAGCAAAAAAAAAAAAAAAAATCTTAAGGAAAAACCAGTATTACTATTACCTGTGCCCAGGAGAATAAGTATTTTCCAAAGGAAATGCAATACTTTTTAAGAACAAGAACAATGGGAGGCAGCAGAGGGAGGTGTAAAGTTGAAGCTGTATTCTGGTACGGGTTCAGAAGATATAGCTGAATATGTAGCTAAGCCATCAATTCTCAAAAGTCTATTTTTAGCCTTGTATTATTTCTATTCAAATTTCAGAACAGGTGAAAATATAAGATTAATTTAATTACTACTTAAATATCTACCTGAAAACCTGTAATCAGCAAACCTATTTCTCACATCAAAATCTAGATTGTAATTGCAGATATTCTCTGCAATTACCCCTTTTATAGGACGTTTTCAAAAATAAGTAATAATTGAGTACAAGTGGATAATTCTCTGCTAAGATTATTACTTACTTTCCTGCTCTCAAGTTGATGGATGTTTTACACATACTGGACTGATTACATAACTCTGAACACTTCCAAAACAGCCAGCTGGGTTGGGTTTTTTTATTTTATTTTTTTTCATTCTTCTGGTTTTTTTTTTTTTTTTAAGCTTATCAATTTATTTTCCCCTGCTTTTACTCAAATGCCTTGAGGGGAAACAGATGAAAAAGGTAAAAATATAAATATCACAAAAATATTAAATACAAACACTCTTTGCAACTAAACATGAACAAAAGAGTCCTTCTTCAATTTTTTCCCTTAACCTTTAAAAATTGTGTGTTATATTTGCTCACTAAATATAAAAGCTTTAAGGAAAATGGAGATACTATACAAGGAACTCTGGGGGAAAAAAAGCATAGTTTACATAATATAGCATCCCTCAGTGAGGGAAAAGTGCTTTGGAGAACTCTCTACTTCTCTCTCAAAACCAGTTAAACTTTTGACAGTTTTAAGCACCTGACCTAAAAACAGTGCCAAAAGACAGAACACTAGCCTAGAAATTACTTGTTTTCCACACTCTGCACA
Organism: Herpailurus yagouaroundi; assembly: GCF_014898765.1. Classification (NCBI taxonomy): domain Eukaryota; kingdom Metazoa; phylum Chordata; class Mammalia; order Carnivora; family Felidae; genus Herpailurus; species Herpailurus yagouaroundi. The sequence continues at coordinate 46,306,439 of NW_024412395.1, forward strand.
ACTTGAACTATTACCTTCTCATGTTCTCTCTACAGGATAACTCCCATCAGAAATCCCCAAGAAAATCAATTATCAAAATTACTTTCCATTCAGAAAAAATGCATATATATGTTTATATTATATACACACATTTGATTCCCTGTTTCTTATCTCTGAGAAAATATTCTTCCAGAGATATAATAGATTTAAAATACTCCCAGAGTTAGATCTGTTATTTTTTTTTTCCTGGTATTTGGGGATTAAGAATTAGAGGTTAGTTCTAGCATCCCATGTTGCACTTGCTATAACATCTAACTTCTCAAAATTAAAAAAAAAAATAGCTGCATCTATTAATCAAATATTTTAAATATTTATATATTTTATTTATTCACTAAGAAAGTCTCTAAAAGGCATGGAAAAAAATTCTTCTCACTTACATATCTACCCACTTGAAATCAGGAAGGAAGGGTTAAAAATTCTTCCACAGTACACATGACCAGAAAGGAGAAAGGCTGAAAGTGACATTATTTTTAGATGTTAAAAATGTAACAGCTTTACTGAGATATAATTTGCATACCATAAAATTTACGGAGTATAAAATTCAATGGGTTATAGTATATTCACAGAGTTGTGCAACTATCATATCAACGTAATCAATTTCAGAACATTTTCATCACCTCAAAAAGAACCAAAGGTGGTACTTTAACGCGGGCTGGGTGTGAGGAAAGTCAGGAAATGTGGCCACGGAAAGGAAAGCAAGGTCTCATCCATCGCCAAGATAAACGTCAAGGAGCTTACTGCCTAGGTTTTCTTTTAGCAGTTTTATGGTTTCAGGTCTTACTTTCAAGTCCTTAATCCATTTTAGGTTACTTTTTTGCATATTGTGTAAAATAGTGTCCAGTTTCATTTTTTTTCCATGTAGCTGTTGTTTTCCCAACACCATTTACTGAAGAGATGGTCTCTTCCCCATTGTACACTCTTGCCTTTGTCATAGATTATTTAATAATATATGTGTGAGCTTATTTCTGGGTGCTCCATTGTGTTTCCATGGACCCATGTGTTTTTCTGCCAAGACCATACTGTTTTTATTACAGTATCTTTGTAGAACAGTTTGAAATCAGGGAGTATGATAAATTCAGCTTTTTCTTTCTCAAGATTGCTTTGGCTATTTAAGGCATTTTGTGGTTCTATACAAATTTTAGGATTATTCGAGTTCTGTGAAAAACGCTGTTGGTATTTTGATAGGTTTTGCATTCAACCTGTAGATTGTTTTAGATGGTATGGGCATTCTAACAAAATAAATTCTAACCCAGTAGCACAATATATCTTTCCATTTGTCTCTTCAATTTCTTACATTGATGTCTTATAATTTTCAGAGTACAAGTATTTCACCTCCTTGGTTAAATTTATTCCTATGTACTTCCTTTTTTTAATGCAATTGTAAATGGAATTGTTTTAATTTTTCTTTCAGCTAGTTCGCATTAGTGTGTAGAAATTTAACAGATTTCTGTATGTTAGTTTTGTATCCGACAACTTACTGAATTTATTAATTCTAACCATTTTTGATGAAGTCTTTAAGGTTTTCTACATAACACATTGTCCGTAAATAGTGACATTTTTACTTCTTTCTTTGCAATTTGGATGACTTTTATTTCTCTTACCTAACTGCGTGGCTAAAGTTTCCAAACTATGTTGAATAAAAGTGGTGAGAATGGGCATCCTTGTCTTGCTCCTGATCTTAGAGGAAAAGCTTTCAGTTTTTCAATGTTGACTGTATTAGGTGTAGGTTTGACATATATGACCTTTATTATGCTGAGATACATTCCCTGTATATATACATTGTTGAGAGTTTATCATAAATGTGTGTTGAACTTTGTCAAATGCTTTTTCTGCATCTATTGAGATGATCAGAGTGGTTTGTCATGTTGATTGATTTGCTGATGTTGTACTATTCTTGCTTCCCTGGAATGAATCCCATGTGATCACGGTGTATGGTCTTTTTAATGTATTGTTGAATTTGGTTTGCTAATATCTTGTTGAGGATTTTTGTTCATCAGGGATATTAGCCTGTAATTTTCTTTTATTGTGTCTCTATCTGGTTTTGGTATTAGGGTAAAGCTGGTCTCCTGAGTTTAGAAGAACTCCCTCCTCTTCAATTTTCTGGATTCGTTTGAGAAAGATCAGAATTAAATCTTTCAATATTTGATGGAATTCAACAGTGAAGCCATCTCCTCCTAGACTTTTGCTTGTTAAAAGTTTTTTGATTGATTTAACCTCACTAGTAATCTTGGCCTTTTTTTTTTTTTTTTTTCTTCATGATTCACTCTTGGAAAACTGTGTGCTTCTAGGAATTAATCCATTTCTTCTAGGCTTTCCAATTTGTTGGTGTATAATTGTTCACAGTATTCTTTTATGATCCTTTGTATTTCCAGGATATCAGTTGTAACTTCTCTTTCATTTCTGATTTTATTTGGGTCCTTTCTCCTTTTTCCTGATGAATCTAGCTAAAGGTTTATCAATTACAATTATCTTTTCAAAGAAACAGCTCTCGTGACCACTAATCTCCTTTTCTGTTTTTTGGGGGGTCTCTATTCATTTCAACTCTGATCTTTATTATTTCCTTTCCTCTACTACTTTTGGACTTCATTTCTTGTTTTCTAGTCCCTTTAGATGTAAAGTTAGACTGTTCGAGATTTTTCTTGTTTCATGAGGTACGATTGTATCACTATGAACTTCCCTTTGTTGAGTCCCATAAATTTTGGAATGTTGTGTTTCCATTTTCATTTGTCTCAGAGTATTTATTTTCTGATTTTTTTCATTGACTCATTGGTTGGATAGTAGCAGGCTGTTTAGGCTCCACGTGTTTGTATTTTCTTCCAGTTTTTTTTTCTTGTAATTGATTTCTAGTTTCATACCATTGTGGTTGGAAAGATGCTTGATAGGATTTTAATCTTCTTAAATTTATTGAGACTTCTTTTGTGGCCTAACATGTGATCTATCCTAGGGAATGTTGTTTGCATTTGAAAAGAATGTATATTCTGCTGTTTTTGGATACAACATTGTGTAGATATCTATGAAGTCCATCTGGTTTAATGTATCATTTAAAAGCAATGTTTCTTTCTGATTTTCTGTCTGGATGATCTATCCATTGATGCAGATAGGGTATTAGCGTTTCTTACTATTACTGGATTGTTGCCAATTTCTTCCTTTATGTATATTAATATTTATTTCATATATTTAGTTATTTCTATGTTGGGTGCATAAATGTTTACAAATGTTATATTCTCTTATATTCTCTTGCTGGACTGATATTTTTATCATTATGTAATATCCTTTGCCTTTTGTCAGTCTTTGTTCTAAAGTCTATTTTGTCTCATGTAAGTCTTGCTACCCCAGCTTTTTTATCATTTCCATTTGCATGGAATATCTTTTGCTGTCCCTTTGCTTTCAGTCTATATGTGACTTTAGATTTGAAGTGAGTCTGTTGTAGGAAGCATAACAGATGCATCTTTTTTTTTTTTAATTCATTCAGCCACCTTATGTTTTTGAGAATTTAGTCCATTTAAAGTAATTATTGGTAGTATGTACTTATTGACATTTTTGAACTGTTTTTCTGATTATTTTCTGTTCTTTTTTTTCATCTCTTGCTCTCTTTGTGATTTGACGGCTTTCTTTAATGATATGCTTAGATTCTTTTCTCTGTATTTGTGTGTGTGCGTGTGTATGTGTGTGTGCGTGTGTGCGTGTGTGTGTGTGTATCTACTATAGGTTTTTGGTTACCATGAGATTCATATATAATAACCTACATATATAGCAGTTTAAGTTGATAATTACTTAAGTTTGCACTCTAAAAACACTACATTTTTACTCTCCCTTGATGTTTTATGTTCTAGACATCGTAGTGTACATCTTTGTGTTTTGTGTATCCCTTCCTGATTGTTATACTTTTACTACTTTTGTCTTTTAACTTTCATACTCAGTTTATAAGTGGTTAATCCACAACCCTTACTAGATAGATACATATCTGCCTTTACCAATGAGATTTTTTTCTTTCATATATTTTCTTATTTCTAGTCATGGACTTTTCTTTTTAGCCTAAAGAAGTCCATGTAACAATTCTTATAAGGCTGGTTAAGTGGTGATGAACTTCTTTAGCTTTTGCTTCTCTGAAAAACTTTATCTCTCTTCCAATTCTGAATAACTGCCTGGTAGAGTATTCTTGGTTGGAAGTTTTATCTTTGAATGTACTTTGTCATTGCCTTCTAGCATGTAGTTTCTGCCAAAAAAAAAAAAAAAAATCAACTTATAGTCTTATGGAGTTTCCCTTGCATGTAACTAGTTGCTTTTCTCTTGTTGCCTTTAAGGTTTTTATTTGTTTGTTTGTTTGAACTTTTGGAATTTTAATTATAAAGTGTCTTGGTGTGTATCTCTTCAAATTCATCTTCTTTGGAACTCTCTGTGCTTTGTGGACCTGGATGTCTATTTCCGTCCCATGTTCAAGAAATTTTCCAGCCCTTTTTCTCTCTCTTCTACTTCTGGGATCTCTATAAATGCAAATGTTAGTATGTTTAATGTCCCACAGATCCCTTAAGCTATCCTCATTTTTTAAATTATGGTTTTTTTTTTTTGTTTTTTTTTTTTTTTGCTGTTCTGTTTGGGTGATTTTCCCTGCCTTCCAAGTCACTCACCTGTTCTTTTGGATCATCTGCTATTGATTCCCACTACTATATTTTTCAGTTCAATTATTATATTCTTAAATTCTCTGAGTTCTGTTTAGTACTTTTTCATATTTTCTATCTCTTTGTTTAAGTTCCTGGTGCATTCATTCATTCTTCTCCTGAGTTCAATGGCGATCCTTATAACCATTACTTTCAGGTAAACTCTTAATCAGGTAAACTGCTTATCTCCATTTCATTAAAGTGTGTTTTTTGTTTTCTAATTTTTTTTTCTGGAGTTCTACCTTGTACCTTTACTTGGAACATGTTCCTATTTCCTCATTTTGCTTTTTTGCTTGACTCTCTGTGTTTGTTTCTGTGTATTGTGAAAGAGCCTTCTTTACCTATCTTGAAACCATAGTGTCGTATAGGACACGAACCCTGTCATTTAACCTAACCCTAGTCCTTGGTTGTCTACTGAGCTCTCTCTCTTGACTTAGACCCTTGGGGTCCAGAAATACAATCCCCTCTGGTGACCTGAGCATACTGCTCAAGGGGCATCCCTCGTGTGGCCTGCAGATACCTACTGGCTCTGGTGGGGTTGCGTCAGCAGCACAGAGGGTCAGGGCTGCTTGCCCACTGTCTGACTGAGCTGTGCAAATAGCATGGGAGTGGGGAGTAGTGCTGCTCACCTACAAGTGGTGTTGCACAGCAGTTCAGAGGGCCATGTCTGGCAGTGTACTCCAGTGGCTCAGGGGGGTGGAGCTATTTATGTGCTGCTGCTAAGTGGTTACAGTGACAGTACAAATGGCCACCAGCACTGAGGTCAGCAAGGTAGAGGAAGCCTATAAAAATGGCATCTGCCAGCATTCAGGACCTTGAGTCCTCACAGGCTTCTGCTCCTCTTGCAGACACTAAGCTTAGCAAGTGAATTTCCTTCACCTATGGTCTAGGCTGTTTCAAACTGCTGGTATTTGCAACGGTTCCTGGGATGATTGGGTCTGTGCACAAGCCCTTTAAGAGCAGAATCTTCATTACCTATGGTCCTATGTTTCCTCTGAACATAATAATCTCCATTGGTTTTGAAAGCCAGACGTTTTGGAGTTTGTCTGGTGAAGAACCCAAGAATTGGGGTACATGATGTGGGGTGTAAACACTCTGCTCCGTAGGAAGAAACTCCCTTTATATTTTGTTTTTTTTTTTTTTTTTTTTTTTTTTTTTTTTTTTTTTTTTTTTTTTATTTTGAGACACCTCTCTTGTTCCCACTGAAGGCTGCCATACCAGGGGTGGGGTTTTGGCAAGAGTGTGAGTCTGCCTCTCCTACCCATCTCAGTGTGGAAATTTTATCCTTTGTTGTGAAGGTGTTCTGCTAGTTCTCCAGTTCTTTCCAGAGGGAATTGCTCTATACGTAGTTGTATATCTGTCGTGTCCATGGAAGGAGGTGAACTCAGGATCTTCCTACACTGCCATTTTGAATTGCCTCTCCAAATTGCCAACATTTTTATAAGCATAATTTTCTTTGTTTAAAACAGCTAGTTTTCTGTTCTGAAACTAAAAACTGATACACATTTATATAAAGATATCAAAAAGGAAAAGTGCTCATTTTATTTTTAAGCCAAATCCTGTGATAAACACATAACAGATGCTATTTTAAGTAAGTAGATACACTTCCTGAACCGGTAGCCATTGGCTCCAGAAAGAAAAGAGTTAGGGTCTTAGTTATCTCATAATTGGAAATGGTCAGCTTTTCACAAAAGGATCATGATTGTGAAACATATAACCCAAGTTCGAAAAAAACTAAGATGCGATTCAGATTCCATTACTTACTATGTGACCTGGAGCAAATTACCTAACCTCTGTAAGCCTTAATTTCAACTTTAAAATTGAGCAGTACTGGTCACGTGGCATTTGTATTAAAATTGCATATGCAAAGTACCTATACAGATATTAGATGTCATGAGGAAACAAGTTCCCTTCAAGTCACTTAAAAGTTTTATGACTTCGGGCGCGTGGGTGGCTCAGTCGGTTGAGCGTCTGACTTCGGCTCAGGTCGTGATCTCACGGTCTGTGAGTTTGAGCCCTGCGTCAGGCTCTGTGCTGACAGCTTGGAGCCTGGAGCCTGCTTCCGATTCTGTGTTGCCCTCTCTCTCTGCCCCTCCCCCGCTCATGCTCTGTCAAAAATAAATAAAACATTTAAAAAATTTTTTAAAAGTTTTTTGACTCAAAGAGACTTTTAGGAATAAATTTTTGAAATATCAAATTTTTACTAATGCTTTGTATACAGAGAAAATACTTCTTTAATGCTTGTTTATTCTTGGGGGGGGGGGAGTGGGGGAGGGCCAGAAGGAGAGAGAAAGAAAGAGAGAATCCTGTGATGTCAGCACAGAGACCCCATGGAGCCTGACATGAAGCTTGAATTCACAAACTGTGAGATCGTGACCTGAGCTGAAACCAAGAATCAGATGTTTAACTGACTGAGCCACCCAGGTGCCCCCTTCAACCCCTGAGAGAACACTTTTGCTTGTATATTCTTTCTTTGTGAAGATCTGGCCTCTCAAACTCTCCTGCCCTAAATATCAACATTTAGAAGAATTAAGTGACCTGTTGGTGCTCCCCCCCAGACTAATTCCCTTCTAAGGCCTACTATCTCCCAGAATCTCTCCTTGGAGTGGACATTCCATTATAAGACACACCCTACAGTTCCCACCCATAAACATTCTTACCACAAAACTGCACTGAATTTCCAAGCAGCCAGCACTACTCAGCTTGAAAGAAAAAAGAATCACCAAGTTCATCTTCTGCTTATTTCCAAACAGTAGTCCTGAGATAATATGCCTTTAGAGCCCCCCATTGAGAAGTAGAAACTCTTAAATTAACCGTTATGGGCCAGACCCTATCCCTAGTACAATATGATTCAGATCTCTGAAATATTCAATTTATTCCTTCTGAAGTAGCTTCTACACCATTTAAATTATAGAAATACATAGGACTTCTTTTCCAGATAGAACAAACCTCTGCTATAAGATGTTGGCTTATAAACCCCTTTAAAGAAAGGTTTCTTTTTCTTTCTTTCTTTCTTTCTTTCTTTCTTTCTTTCTTTCTTTCTTTCTTTCTTTCTTTCTATTTCTTTAAAAATAAAAAGGAGGGGACGTCATACCATCTTAGATTTCCAGCACTATCCCAAATCAACATTCTACAGATGTTATATATGTTAGTAAACAAAACTTAATTCAAGTGTTTATACATGTAACTTTGACATTTATTTTACTAGAAAATACTAGAGGAAAACAAATCAAAGACTATTATAATGTTTTGCCATAATTTTCCTATGTTCTTGCATAGATCCTTATGACTGAAATCACTGGTGACCTACAAGCAAGTTGTACTTTAACTTTTGTTTTTATAGCTCCCATGTTAAGTTCTTTATGAAATTCCTTTCCAATTTTAATGGATCTGCATATAGCAAGGAACAAAACGCAAAGAACAAAAATAAAAACATCCTAGTATGTTTTATCACAAGACAGACATTTGTATGAAGAACCATTCAATTCAAAACCAAACCTAAGTGCCTATTTTATAGCAGGTTCAGAATAGTATTGTTTTGTGTTATCTAGAATACTAATAAGACCATAAATATTTTCCTTTGTAAACTGTCATGAAGTATGAAAATCATTAGGGTCATTTATTAGAAAGCACTTTTAAATTTGTGTGTGTCTTAAAATTCATATTATAAAAAGTGTTGCTAGATGGTTAAAAGTTTTTATACAATTATTTAAACACAATTAGGACCCCCCAAATCATTTGACTTTCTATTTGCAAGCACCAGGTCCTGCATACCTAAAGGAGGAAGAATGGATTTCAGGGAAACAACAGCAGACCTCTCTGTGTTAAAGAACTGTCTGCCTTTTTAATGTGCTAATCTCTTGGAAAAATCCAAATCTCAAAACTAAAGGGGTGGAAGCTGAGCCAGAGCCTTCTCATCTGTATCCTGGTGATAGCAGTTCCTATTCTCACAGCATTACTGTAAGGCTTAAATTATGCATACCATAAATCATTCCACAGATATAAGACAAAAGAAAGCTGTACTTGTCTAAATGCTATGAACAAAGGGTAAAAAAAATGCCCTTGAGTTTGGGATGTATCTTACACCTGGGGGAGGTCTGGTAAGAACTTTCAGAAGTCTACAAATAAAAGTTCATTTCAGGTGTTTTGTGGGAGGCAATGGGGTAAGGCAGGTACAGAAGACAAAAATCAGGTGAGCGAAAATGAGACACACACTAAAGAATTACACAATGCCATATTTAGAATTCTGACATTCCAGTGACCCTTTACTAGGCACAGCAATGGCCCAGCAAATTCCATACCATTTGGCAAATTCCATTGTTCAGTCAAGTGCTCGCACCTGAACGAAACAGTGGGAGAAGAGAAAGAACAGGGACTCAGTACACACACAGCACAGGTAGGGGAAGTCCCCAGGGAATCACAAGGACATTTCATCCCCAAACACAAAGGCCGATGGTTCAAAGCCAGAGACACCCCCTCTTTCCACCCTACCCCTTTCCCTACCATGGGTTGCTCTAGTGTTTTGTTATTAAGTCAACACCATTTATATATACGAGCAAAAGACATTGTTAAACTCACAAATCCTTTCCCCACCCAACAAGTACTAGTGTTTAAGACCTAGTATTGTTAAGAAAAGCAAAGAATATGAATGTTCAAATCTTCTAAATCAATGCCAACAGCAAGAGCCAATACAAACAAAAGTGAACTGTGAGAAATCCTTATCACAGTTACCAGTCTTCACTAAGCCCACTTCCTTCCAGGACTCTTCTCATCCTCATCTCTAGGGAAAAGTTGCTTCCACATATCAAGTAATCAAATATGTTTATTTTGAAAGGGAAACTACCCTAGATGTTTCTTTTAAAGTTATTCCTTTAAGACAACATTCTAAAAGGAGATTCTTTAAATTTTTCAAAGCAACTCAGAATTTTGAAGCACTAGTAAGACTAAAAGGGATATAGAAACAGAAGAGGAATATTATGCATATATGTGTGGGGTGTGTGTGTATATGTGTACAGAGACAGAAAGAAACAGAAATTGCACTGGGAAAATGATACCTTTTACTTTTGACAAAAACTTGCAATTCCTCAAGGTTTAGAAAATTAAATTAAATGCCATTTAAAATTTTTTTCATGATATTCCTACTAATCATTTCCATTTATTCAGTATGCTTTACTAAAATTACCATTGTAATTATCTCCTAAACCTTTCCTGCTTCTGGAATAAACAGACTGGCCAATGGCCACAGCCCAATTAAAATCACTCTCTCCAGGACTGTATGCAACATCTTCATCACAGTCTCTTTCTTACAGTGTTCAAACTGTCAGAGTAGGCCTTTTTGGAAATCATACAGAACATACATCTAAAATATCTAAGATGCTTTTCTACATTCTGGAGACCAAAGAGCCCACATTACAAAGTCTAAGATTAAGCATGTCTTATTTTAGAGAAAGCTCTGAAAAGTATTGAAAGACCTTAAAAGGTACATTTTCTGTAAAAAGTATTTCAAAAAAGTTTCACTCAAGACATTTTTAAAAACCTTCAAAGGAAACATATAAGGTTTTTATCAGGCTGAAAAATTATGATTTTGAATATGTAGTAATACTAACCACAAGAACTAGAAGCTGGGCCGAGCCAGGAAGCAGCACTGACACTGTGGTCTGAAGAATATGGCGCATGAACAGTGGTCCCTCTGGATAACACACCTCCTGATGTGACGTGCTAGGAAATATAGGACCCCATCTGCAATATATTCTAGTCAAGTACCATATAAATCCATGTTACTTAGATCTAACTTTTCAAGGAAAAAAAAAAAAGGAATTTAAGAACATGCTCACACCACCGAAGGAAGAGAAAAATCCAGAAAGTACAATGTTTTGTAGTGCAACCTGCCTGTTCTCTTCAAAAAGTCAGTGTCACTACATGAAACTTATCGGACATAATCAGAGGTCAACCAAGTCCCAGTTAGCTCCTAATTAGAACAAAGTACGTGTAAATGTTTTAAAGGCAACCGAGCCAATGTGAGAATGGACCGAGCATTACATGGAGAGGTGAAAAGCATTAAAGGAAAAAGGCAGGTGATGAACCAGCATGACCAAAACAGCATTTCATTTGGGTAAAAACACATATATGTGGAAATAAACAGATCTTGAGTTCTATACATTGAAATGTAAATAGGAATAACCTCTAGGCAAGAGAATGTTGCTTTACCTTACTTTTGTTTATTAAAATCTTCTAACTTCCAACAATGGACATTTATAACAAAGCAATATTAATATGAACTTAATATAATTAATACAAGTCTTAAAAAGAGGCTGGGATTCTGTTCAGGCAACCAGTCTCGGAAAATTTTATGTGCATAATGATAGATGGAGTTGCTGGCCTCCCAAAAAGAAAGGAGTTGATTTAATAAAATTGTCTGAAGGAAAAAATTAATTGATATTCTTTCACATCTAGTATTGCTTGTAAAGATTCTAAAAGTCAATGCAATTCATGAGGCTAGAAGGAAAATGAAGCATTGCTTCCAGGAATCTTGATGTCATCAGTTACAGGTAAGATGTCAATGTAACTGAAAGTCCTTTTCCTGTGTAAGCATAACCAAGCTAGACTGACATCTGCCAAGCAAGGTAGGAGGGAAGGTGATAAGGAGTAACAGAGATGGAAAATCAGACTGTAGCTTCTCCCTTTAAACTACAACCCCAAACACCCTCAGCCACCAAATGACTATCGATAACTTGAGACCCCGCTGCTGCAAACTTAAACAGCTTCAAGCAGATTTAAGGGATGTTATGATCGAAGTTCAGCAAGTCTTTGATGTACCACTGGTATGATTTAAGTTCTCATTAGTTTTATAAACCATTCCTTCAGGAGATTCAAAGTTGTATGCAAGGCAAAATAAGTATCAAGTTAACGTTTTGCATAGTTTATAGATTTGACATACTGACATAAACCTGCACTTTTTCAAAACAAAAGATACCGTATGAGTTGTCAATTTACTGCCTCTCAGTTTCAAACATACCCTTCAATGCAGGCCCTGGGATAAACAGTGGAAATCCTTTAAGCATTTCTCCTTTAAAGTAGACATGATGTTAAGTTTTGTATAGAGGGCACTGAAGAGGTATTGCAGAGGAGAGGCTTCCTAGAATTCCTTACCTGGGCTAGGGTTTGGGAGTGAAGACATCTGGTAAAGCCTTCCCCAGACATGGGCCTAGAAGACCATCCCTCCGTGATCTTGCAGCCTCTCCTCCTGGAAATAACCTTTCCAGGTTCCTCCTGACATAGAAACCAGAGACCCTACACAGACTGGGTGCTCTGAATGCCTCCTGCCTGTGCAGGTCTCTGTACTGTGCTGGCAAGGTCACTCTCAGCCTGCACACTGTCACTTGTGGCCTGGAAGGTCACATCCTGACAGTGGCTCCTTCCACAACACCCCTCCCTAACCTTTTACCATCCTTACCATCCCTATCCCCAGCACCTCATGCAATGGAAAATACTTCTGCCCTGCCCCCCCACTAGCGCTCAGACTCCCACTGCATGTCCATACCTGCTCCCCACCTGCCCTGCAAAGAGGGGCTATTTGCCTAAGAACTCCAAAGCAGGCCCAACATGGCTCCCCTGGCAAGATTCTCTGCTTTCTGGCGGGCTGAACCACATCTTCTCTAAGAAGGCCTTGTACCCTTTGTGAGTTTGTCCTTCCTCACTCTCCCTCAGCCCTAGGGTATTACTATATAGTGTTTCCTTACATATTATAATCTTTTATCACAGTAATTCTTTAATATTAAATGTGTCATATAACCTACCATGTGGCTTATTGGACCCATACAGTTTAGATGCCAAATAAGATGGTCAGTTCCCTCAGGCACATGCAGTGAGAAACTCATAGCATCACCAGTTGGTCTATTACTTTTCATTCTGCCATGTCTTCTCTTAACCGTCTAACATCATCACAAGCTCACCTGAAAGACTGAAATGTCCACACAAATCCTCTGTAGGTCTCAAGTTATACCATTATGTGATACAGATGAGACAGGGCCTAAAACATTTGTGTTTATTGGAACGTATGTGTTTATGTACTCAAAAGAGAAGTTAAAGGAAAATGAAAAGAAAGAAGAAAAAAAAAAAAAAGAGTCTGCTAACCCACAGATGCAAGGCTACTATCCTGCCCAAATCTTACTCTAAATCCATTACTACTTTGTGTCTCAGTCTTAAGGAATGTAGGCAAACCTGGGTACTCAGGCCAAAAACTAGGCAACCTTATTAAATAAGCTAATCATTTTCTTTGCTATTCATCAAGGTTGAACATTAGCATGGGCTCTTTCAGAAAGCTCTCAGCTATTAAACTATTTACTCTTTTGTCCAAACTATTATACAAGAGAGGCATGATTTCTATCTGGCAGGCGTAGTTTTGGGGCCCTTTACAACTGTTCTTGTTGAATTCATCAAACAATCTACAAATTAAGTAGGTAAATCAAGTGTACCCAAGAGAAGAAACTCAGAGGCATTAAGCAATATATCCACAATCTTAATGACAGAGCTTAGATTCAAACCCAGATCTTTCTGATCCCAAAGTCTATGCTCTTTCATTTCATCATGACCACACACCCATTCTTCCCTTCCAACTTCTATCCTTCACCAAAATGAGGCATAACTGAAATACTTTGTCAACCAGGCTTTTCAAGAACTTGATTACAGTTTTTTGGACTGAGGTACATTTTTTTTGTTCCAAGAAGAACAAGAGGAAATATAGGGTACTCTTAACCCACTTTTAAAAAAATAGGTGAGTACTTTCTTCCTCTACCACAGAATTGACCTTTAGCCAGCTTCCTTTTTCCCCATGCAAGAACATGCCATAATAGATACAAATGTTATTAAATATTTTCAGTTTCAGGCACAACCAGATTGAAGCTATGTAATTCTTCTCCTAAATAATTATGCTGGGCTACAGAATCATTAAAGTTTACATAGAAAGGATTCCTGAAGATGAGGTCAGAAATCCATGGTTTTATTGGCTTGTGCCTGGCATACCTAAAACAAATCTTAAGTGTAAAAGTGGCCAACAAATGTAAAATAAAATGTATTTTTCCTAATTTTAATGCAAAAATTGTCAATGTTCTCACTGCAGAATTTCTGGCTAGATAAACCAGCATTTTTTAATTTATTTTATTTACTTTTATTTCTTTATGTTTATTTTTGAGAGACAGAGAGAGAGAGTGTGAGTTGGGGAGGGGTAGAGAGAGAGGGAGACACAGAATCCGAAGCAGGCTCCAGGCTCTGAGCTGTCAGCACAGACTCCAACGTCAGGCTTGAACTCCCAAACCCTGAGATCATGACCTGAGCCACAGTCAGATGCTTAACCAACTGAGCCACTCAAGTGCCCCTAAATCAGCATTTTTTTAAAGCAGTGAATAAACAAGAAATAAAATCTGAGGCTCATGCAAATTTGGGGAGCTTATTTCTTCTTTAAAATATCTGCCTCTATATCTCATCACTTACATACAATTTTTTTAAATGTGTAACATCAAATTTCCCACAAGTTGTTTCACATACATAAATTTGTTTTTAAAATATCAATCCTCTAATCCTTTCTAACGTTTGCCAAGGCTACCAGCAGTAGCAGTCTTTTAACTCAAATGATTTTTCAGATATAACCATATCTTCTCTTCTTTAAGGAAAATTATTACAAATATGTTACTCTTGGGGCGCCTGGGTGGCGCAGTCGGTTAAGTGTCCGACTTCAGCCAGGTCACGATCTCGCGGTCCGTGAGTTCGAGCCCCGCGTCAGGCTCTGGGCTGATGGCTCAGAGCCTGGAGCCTGTTTCCAATTCTGTGTCTCCCTCTCTCTCTGCCCCTCCCCCGTTCATGCTCTGTCTCTCTCTGTCCCAAAAATAAACGTTGAAAAAAAGAAAAAAAATTTAAAAACAAATATGTTACTCTGACATTTCATATTCAATTATAATTTATTCAAGCCAAAAGTTTTCTATTTTCCCCTAATATTTCAAGACTATAAATAAAAGCTGAGTATTTAGAACTGGGAAAAGAGTCATACTGTAATTTTCCTAACGGGGAATAGACAAGGGAGAACTAGCACAAGGTCTCCACACACAGGTGGATTGCCTGCTAAAAGTAAACAAAATTTGAGATGTGATTATAAAGACTTAGTTTCAGTCTCTGCCAGAGAGAGTGGTCTTGGTTCTTGTTTCAGGAAAGATAAGTACACACTACCCTGTCCCTCTAACAGAATACAGCTATGAAACTCAGAATGCATGAAGAAACAATCAGAAGTCTCTGAAATTAAATTGGAGGAAATGGACTGGAGAAGACCAGAATTCAAAGTACCACTGAATTGGCAGTGAGTTAACTCCCTCCACTATACCCCAGCCTGGACTCAAGGCAGCCCAAATTCTGGAAGCAGACAATGAATGCAAAGACCGAGCGCAAGCAAAAGCCCTGTGGTTCAGAGTCAAGGAGCAGGAAAGGGTCGCAATGCACAGAAAGAAGAAAAATGGCTTTTTTGCTGCCTTTTACAAAAACCAAAAGTATTTCCATATAATAGCAATGAGCAATTTTTAAATACCACAAAAATGAACTACTTGGGTGTAACTCCATCAAAATGTACACAGGATCTATATTATGAAATCTACATGACACTGATAAAAGAAATCAAAGAAGACTGAACTAAATGGAGAGACATACAATGTTAAGAGATTAGAAGACTGAACACAGTATTGAGGTCAGTTCTTCCAAAATTGATCTATACATTAAACACAATTCCAATCAAAACCCGGACAGGATTTTGTACTATTAAGCTACAGCAATCAAGACAGTGTGGTATTGACAAACAGATATATAGATCAATGGAATACAATAGAGCCTAGAAATAGAGCTACACAAATGTGAAGAACATATTTTTGACAAATGTTCAAATTCAGTAGAGAAAAGAGAGTCTCTTCAACAAATCATGTTGAAATATCTTAGAACAGGTCTAAATACAAATGAAAAAATAGAAGAATATTTTATGATCTGGGATTAGGCAATAAGTTCTTAGATAAGACACAAAAAAATTCATAAAAGAAGAATTTGATAAATCAGACCTTATCAAAATTAAAAACTTTTGTTAATGTGTTGTTAAGGGAATTAAAGGACAAGCCACAATCTGGAGGAAATATTCACCAATCACATTAGACAAAGAACTTACATCCAGAATATATAAATAACTGAAGAGTCAACACGAAAACAACCAGTCCAATTTAAAAACCAGCAAAAGATTTAGTTCACTAAAGGGGACCTGCAGATGGTAAACAAACACATGAAAGGCTCTTTAACATTAACATCTACCACCACTAGGAAAATGTAGATTAAAAACAAAATGAGTTATCACTGCACACCTATCAGAATGGCTAAAATAAATATGGACAATACCAAGTGCTGATGGAATACAAAACAAATACTCCCCTATATTTCTGGTGGGATGTAAAATGGGTATAGTGACCCTGGAAAATCATCTAGAAGTTTCTTATAAAATTAAACATACTATAACCGTATGACTGAGCAGTTTCCTACAAAGAGAAAATGGAAACTTCGTATTTACACAAAAACCTGTATACGAATGTTCCATTCATAATGACTCAAAACTGAAAACAACTCAAATGCCCTTCAATGGGTAAACAGATAAACAAATACCCATACTATGGAGTATTACACTAAGCAATAAAAAGGATCTCCTGATACACATAAAAGCTGGCTGGATCTCAAAGCCATTTGGCTGAGGGGTGCCTGGGTGGCTTAGTCAGTTGAGCGTCTGACTTCGGCTCAGGTCATGATCTCGTGGTTCTTGAGTTCAAGACCTGTGTCCGGCTCTGTGCTGACTGACAGCTTGGAGCCTGGAGCCTGCTTCAAGTTCTGTTTCTCCCTCTCTCTGCCCCTCCCTCACTCAAGCTCCACCTGTCTGTCTCTCTCAAAAATAAACAAACATTAAAAAAAATTTTGTTTAAAAAGGCATTCAGCTGAGAAAGAAGGTGGTCTCAAAAGATTTGATTACATTTTTATGACACTCTAAAAAGCCAAACTATAGTGACAGAGAATATAGATCAGTGGTCACCAGGTATTAGTGATGGGGAGGGTCTAACTACATAGAGGTATTTTTCTGGAAGGATGGAACTATTCTATGTCCTGATTGGGGTAGAGTTTTCATGAAACTCTAAATGGGTCAAAATTCCTAGAGCTGTACATCCAGTAAAAGTCAATTTTGTGTTAATCAAAAGTGCTTAAGAGAATGGCCTTTATTGACATCCAGAATGCCACATAATTTTCTTTTTTGTTCAACTTCCATTCCCCTTATTTCTTTCCGAGAGAGAGAGAGAGAGAGAGAGAGAGAGAGAGAGAGAGAAAGACAGACAGATAAAGTGTGCGTGGAAGAGGGGGAGAGAGAGAGGGAGACACAGAATCTGAAGCGGGCTCCAGGCTCTGAGCTGTCAGCCCAGAGCCCAATGCAGGGCTCAAACTCATGGACCACGAGATCATGGTCTGAGCTGAAGTTGGACGCTTAACTGACTGAGCCACCCAGGTGCTCCTTCTATTCCCCTTTAAAGTAAAAATATCTATGACAGGAGAAAGCAATTGCATAAGTAAATAACATATTTACTTCCATCATCTATGAACATGCTGTATATTTCTAGCAGAACTATGGGCTCCAGAGGCCGAAGGAAGATAAGATAGTACAAATTCCTATAAACTCTGCCAGTCATTTGAATCTCCTATATCTTGAGCATTCAAAAGGAAAACAAACAATGTCTGTTCCTGATTCTTTGTAGTTACACCTGATGTAAATGTGAAAGTTCATTTTAGCTTACAACCTAGAAATAGATTAGCAACTAAATCAAAATTTATGCCAAAAAAGACAAAATATTTCATATCTTTTATGTTTCTTATTTACAGTCAACTCTCAATTATCTAGACAATATATTAACATTCACAAATGAATGCTAGTAACAAAAATAAAAATATATTTGTGGGGAAATTACAGCTACGAATCTGCAAAAAATATGTATAAAAGATCTGTATTTTTGTAAACCTTACAGCATTCATATAACTCCTGGCATATGGGAAGCACTCATCATAATTCCACATGTTATCATCTGATAGCATGAAACAGGAATATCCAACATAACACCCACATATCATTCACCTCTCTACTGAAGGTTTAACAATTCATGCATGCAAACCTGCCAGTAATAAATATGGGGGCAGGGAATGACTGAAATGTGGAAAAACAAAGTTCGCTTGGCCTAGTGCAGCAGGAAAAAGCAAGGGAAGAGGGTTACTAGAGTGAAAAGAAAATTGTGTGCCCAGCTTCCACAGCATCATTCATCAGGCAGTGTTGACTTACTTTCCAAGTAAGGTGCATTGGATGATGTGATGGAGGAAGTCAGAGCATAATTATGTTCAGGGGCATAAGCTAAAGGAATTTTGCAAAAAACTGAAGTAGAATTCTGAGATAGTTTAATACTAAGAGGTCTTATTCTTTGAAATAGTAATAATTTGGTCTATAACTATTTTTTTAATTCTATACAATGATCTGATAAACATCCAGTTATATTTACTACCAACAAGTTGGGAATAACATTGAAAAATCAAACTCAAAAAAAAAAAAAAGGAGGAAGGAAGGAAAGGGTGGGAAGGAGAGAGAGAGAGGGAAGGAGAGAGGGAGGCAAAAAGAGAAATGAATTATCAAGGGAAGACATGACTAGAAAGTGTCCAAAATCAAACACTAATCAGGTGACAAAATACTGATAAATGGTCCTTCTCTTTCTGAAGAACACTCTTCAGAAAAAGAAAACAAAAGAAAAGTGCCACTTCAATAAAGTTTAAGATTACAGTACAGGGTTTTGATTCAGCTTAAATGACATATTTACTTAAATACAAGAAAAAAATCCTCACTCTCTAAAAATCCCCACAGTGATTTTATCATAGAATTTAAACCTGGCCATAGAAAAGGGACCAAAACTTTGGAAGGAAGTTAGAAATTAATTTTTATTTTAACTATTTTACATTAAGTTATTGCATGTTTCTCTGCCTTCCAATAAATGTATTATTTGTAACAATATGTGATGTCCTTAAAAAGTGATCAGCCAAAAAAGTTAAAAATGTTTTGTTTTTTAATTAGCATTGCTTAGAATCCTTCATCTGATATATTTTGGGATAAAAAAGTTTATCTTTTATCGATTAACATTGTACAGGATCCTCTTCCCATCTTACTCTCCTTCTAAATCATGGTTTTAATCAATTTAATCACAAATGTGTATTACACACAGGATACACACACAGTAAGCCCTAGGGATACTTGCTAACGTGTGTCACAATGGAGACAAGCCATACAGCAAGTCTATGCCAAACTGACTGGTAATGGGCTGCCTAAGGGCACACCTCACTTGGGTGAGAGGTGGAAAGTCTTTTGGGAGAAGTGACGGCCCAGCATACCTGAATGATGAGAAGGACACAGCCTAGTGAAGGGGAAGATGCAAGTCCTCTAGGCATAGGTAAGAGAGAGAAAGATCCCTTAGGGACAGGGAGAGGAGGACGTAAGGCTGGACAAGAAGGCTGGACCCTTACCAGTGTACCAGTGTACCAAAAGTGGGCCTTAGCATTAACAAAATAGAAAGGAAGTGTTTTAAGCAAGAAAATGACAGTCAGAGTTGCATTTTAGGTGCATTACCTGGCTCATATGGAGAATGGATCGGAGGAAAGCTAGAGCAGAGGCAGGAAAACCAAGTGGACTAATCCAGACCAACAATCTCCAAATCTATTTGATCACACACAGTCAGTGAAAGGAAAAAGCTGACTCAGGCTATACTTATTCTCAGATCTGGTTGTTTCTTAGAATACATCTGACGAAAAGCTTACTCTAAGACCATAGTTGTCGATTTTGCTATTTCTTTGTAGTTCGCTGTCCTAATTTTAATGATATTCAATGTGTGACTTCTCTGCAGACATGCATACCTTAACATCATGAAGATTAGTTTATAAATAATATGTTGTGAACACGTAGCAAGCACATGTAAACTGTAGTATCCTAAAAGGTAATAACCACAGGATGCTAACAAGGTGGCCCCAGCACAGCATGCTCACGGTTTTCCCATGCCAACACCACACAGAGCCTCTCTAACCCATAGCATGAGGGATGTCCTCAGCACCCATCTGTGTTAAATACTGAGAAAGCTTAATTTCTGTTTTCATATTACATATTAATAGAAGTTCTAATGTTTTCTTTCTCACACTACTGAGTCATTTCACATCCCCCCCTCCCCCAACCCACCCACTACTTTGGAAGCATATGATGATGGCCTAAAGTGGCTAAGGGGCAAAGATGCAAATTTTTCCATATTAACTTAAGAGGAATTTTAGATTTGCAGAAACAAGTGATCAGAAAGTACAATTCTCATATACCCTGCACCCCTCCTCCCAGTTTCCTCCATTATTTACATCTTAGTGTGTTACATTTGTTACAATTGATGAACCAATATTGATACGTTATTATTAAAGTCTACAGTTTACATTAGGGTTACTTGTACAGTTCTATGGGTTTTAAACAATGACATGTGTCAATCATTAGTATATCATACAGAATAGCTTCACTACCCTAAAAATCCCATACTGTACTTATTTGTTCTTCCTTCCTACATCCTGTACTTCTAGCAATTTTTTTTAACTATTTCCATAGATTTATCTTTTCCAGAATGTCATATGTTTGGAACAATAGATTGTGTAGTCTTTTCACTCTGGCTTGTTTCACTTAGCAATATACATTTACGTTTCCTTAATATCTGTTCATGACTTGATAACTCATCTATTTTTATCACTGAATAATAATTCATTGTGTTGGTTTACCACAGTTTGTCCATTTACCTGTGATACCTTGGTTGCTTCCAAGTTACAGCAATCATGAATGAAGCTGACATAAGTAATGTGTAGGTTGTAGTGTGGACATAAGGTTTCAATTCATTTAAGTATATACCAAGGAATGTGATGGCTGGATTGTATGATTAAGAGTACGTTTTCTCCTGTTGTTGTTTTGTTTTTTAATGAGAAGAAATGAACATTTCTCCAAAGAAGATATACAGATGGCCATTAGACACTTATAAAGATGCTCAACATCACTAATCATCAGAAAAATACAAATCAAAACCACAATGAAATATCATCTGACATCTGTCAGATGGCTAAAGTAAAAAAAACACAAGAAACAACAAATGTTGGCAAGCATGTGAAGAAAAACCCTCATGCACTGCTGGTGGGAATGCAAGCTGTGTAGCCACTGTGGAAACAGTATGGAAGTGCCTTAAAGAATTAAAAAATTCTACTACTGGGTATATACACAAAGAACACACTAATTCAAAAAGATATATGCATCCTTATGTTTACTATGACATTATTTACAATAGCCAACATAAGAAAACAACCCAAGTAAGTGTCCATCTATAGATGAAGGGATAAAGAAGATATGGGGTGTGTGTGTGTGTGTGTGTGTGTGTGTGTGTGTGTGTAAAATGGAATATTATTCAGCCATAAAAAAGAATGAGATCTTTCCATTTGCAACAATATGGATGGATCTATAGGTATAAAGCTAAGTGAAATAAATCAGAAAAAGACAAATGCCTTATGATTTCACTCATGTGGAATTTAAGAAACAAAACAAAGAAAAAAAGAGACAAAAACTTTGAGAACTGTTGGTTGCCAGAGAGGAAGTGGGTGGGAGAATGGGTGAAATAGGTGAAGGGGATTAAAAGTACACTCATCATGATGAGCACTGAGTAATGGATAGAATTGTTCAATCATATTGTGCACCTGAAACTAACATAACACTGTACGTTAATTACACTAGAATTAAATAAAATTTTAAGAGTATTTTTTTTTTAGTTTCGTAAGAAACTGCCCAACTGTATTATGAGTGTCTACTATTTTGCATTCCCACCAACAATAAATAATAAATGTGAGTTCTTGTTGTTCTATATCCTTGTCAGCATTTAGTGGTATCAGGGTTTGTCTTTTCCTTTTCTTTTTTTTAATGTTTATTTTATTTTTGAGAGAGAGAGTGAGACAGAACGCGAGTGGGGGAGGGCCAAAGAGAGAGGGAGACACAAAATCTGAAGCAGGCTCCAGGCTTTGAGCCATCAGCACAGGAGCCCGATATGGGGCTCAAACCATGAACTGTGAAAACATGATGTGAGCTGAAGTCGGATGCCCAAACGACTGAGCCACCCAGGCACCCCAGGGTTTCAGTCTTTCTAAAAGGTAAGTGCATATTAACTTTTATATCCAGACAACTTTCCAAATATTTTCATGGATTTTAAATGCTCTCCCTTGATTCTCTTAGGTGTTAGGTAGCTTATTGACTAAAGGTTGGGGAGACGCTACTTCTTTGAAATTTGAATACTTCTCACTACCATTTCGTATCCAATGGCATGATCTAGAATTTTCAGAAAGTTATATGGGAATGATAAATGGCAGACATCTTTGACTTACTCTTGATTTCAATGATAAAGCTATTATTTCATCATTAAATGTAATGTTTTCTATTGGCTTCATACATTGCTGAGTCAATTGTTTAATCAATATCTTGACATTTCTAGGTCTCTAAGTTTTTAATTTTCCATTATCTTTTGAGAAGAGCGGGTCAGTGGCAGAAAGACTACTTAATCTCTTGTCTCTCTAGAGGATAGAATTATATAGAATTATATATAACTATAGAGCACAAGTTATAAGGACATCCACTTCAGTTCCACAAAGAATAGAGTTCTCACTGCCTGCATTGTTATACCAGATTTTCTTTCCTAATTTTTCTTTCTTTTCAGGGTTTTTGTCATATTAGGGTACTATTAATGTTTTATTTACACATTTTAATCAACTTTTGTTCTAAGCAATAACATCAAGCCCATGAATTTATATTGTTTTCTAAGTGGGTAGATTAAAATGACCACTAAAAGCAAAAAAATTATATCCTCTCAAAAACAGTTTATTACAATATGGAGGAGCACTGAGAGACTCGGAGTTTTTCCAGGTAGGAATCTCTTTTACGGACAGGTGTCTTCCCCATACACTAGCACAGTCGCCAGTCCTGAGCAGGCACTTGGTATTAACATTCACACGATGAATGGACAACCATGAAGCCATGGACCTAGATTCGCCAAGAAGGCTGTTAGCCCCTAGTCTTGGAGTTATTTCGGCATGAGTGACATGGTCAGTTTTTAAAATTGGGAGATAGGATAGGTGACCTCAGAGAAGTCTAGGATGAGTATTTCAATTTGTAAGGAGAAATAAGAGTGACTTGCCAGGTATGGATAGTGACTTGTACATCACAAAACAGTTTAACACCTAGTTCTGCCACTTACAAACTCTGTGATTGAGCATGATTTTTAATCTGACTTCTTAAAGTGATATATGAATACTTTTCTACTATTAGGCCATTTTTTTTACTTCCTGCCGAAATCCTACTCAGTGACAAAGTAACATGCTGATGAATTTTATTTTCCATTTTAAGTTTTGGTTTTACAGCCATACTCATGAGAGGCCAGCTTCTTTCTCTTTCAGCAATTTCTTTATAAATGCCACGAGATGTACTATCTAAAACAAACTCAAAAACTTCTTAGCTTTTTCTGTGCTCTGTAAAGCTATAAATATATTATCTATCCCTCAGATCAAATAATCTTGCCTCCTTGATTAATCCCAGAGCTTTCTAGAAGATAGCCTTCTGATAGCTTTTTTCATTTTTCTATAATCCATTGATTCAATATCTCTAATTCTTGATTCAAATTTTTAATGTATTTTCTAGATAGCCATCCATTTCATCTGGAATTTCCAACCTATTACCATCAATTGTTATTTACTATTCTTTTAACCTGAAAAGGCTTGGAATCCATTATAACACTTTTGTTCTCTTTTTCATTAAATTTGCAAGAGATCTGTGTTGCTTTTTGAAATCAAATAGTCATATCTCTCAGGGTTAAATGAAATCTGAAAACTTTTGAGTAAGGAATCTGTTAGTGACCTTTGAGACAAATGCTTGAACTTTCTGACATCTGCTTTAGTTATTACTCTGATCTTATTTACCTCTATCCTTGTTTTCAGTTCAGTTTTTCAAGGTACAGTGTAATTTTAGTATTTAAATATTAATAAAATACTTTAAAATACTTAAGTGCTTTATTTTAAAACATTCTTAAGGTACTTAAGTATATTGAAAAAATATAGACTATTTTAAGTTTAAAATTTTGTGTTAAAGATAGAGCACAAAAGTCCACAGTATTTTAAATTTTAAAGTGTAGTGTTTTCTTTATCACTAAGTGAAATTTTTTCAAACAGAAATAGCCAATTTGTTGCTCTACTCCCATACTTTAAGACTGTAAGAACAATGTTTCTTTTTATAGCTAAACAACGTGGTACTTTCTACAACATTCACCAAATGGTCTCAATGTACATTAGTAAACAGCATTAGACCACACTGGTAATTAATTCTTTAATCATTAGACTATGTTATCCTCAAAAAATACCAATACATTAAGGAGCTCAAATATTCTCATTCTTGTCTAAAACAGTATTTTGTTGATTTAGAGGATAAATTCTATCATTTCAATTTGATATAAATAAAATTTACACTTAATGAATTTTAAGAAAAGAATTAGCCTTCAGCAAGAATCTATTCCCAGATTTCTGTAGAAACCATGATGTTGAAAGATACATGCTGTTTATTTTACTATTCTGGTAGGTATGTTACATAAATTCACATAAGCCATTTTGCTTTAAATAGCCAATTACAAAGGAAATAAATGTTCATTATTAAATAACAAATCTGATGATGAATTATTTCTACATTGTGTACTAAATTTTCCCTAGACAGCAAAATCCTGGTCTCTGAAGAGGTCATGTTGGAGGCCCCTATTCCTCCTCTGCAAGGTCAGGAGATTAATATAAAAATCATTTCATGGTCTAAAATTCTACAGGTAGTTACCTAAGCTAAATGTAAGATCAAAATAATAGAATTGGTCTTTCAAAAACTAATAGACACATCTCACAGTATTAAGAAATCCCAAGAGGACATTTATCCCCTAAGTAACTGACTTTATCATAATAAATTTCAGATTTGTTTTTTCTCTGAAGAACATAAATAGTGACAAAACAAACCTGCAACTCTTTCATTCAGAGATCTGTTACTTACAATTTCAGACAGAAATGTATTGATGTACCTATAATTGGATACAGCATACTCCTGGACTGGTACATAATTGAATTTCAATGCTATGAACAAATACCATTTTTTAATTATCTGAATAAATTATCCAGTTACACACTATCATCCTCATTTTCATTAAATATATCACAACTTATTACTTTTGAAAAACTCAGCATCTTCTAGTAGAGTTGCTGTGATCATAGTATATAATCTTTCAAACATAAGTACCTTTGCACACTCCAGCTCAAAATTTTGTACAACAAATATATTTGTACAAGTCACATCATATAACTAGAATTTTATATTTAAAGTCACTTAATTCTAGAAATATTCACTTACATCCTCCAATAAACCTTTTTAACAAAAAGTCTTTAAATGAAATGCCAAACAGTTCATTAAAAATCATCTATCTCGTTTTAGTTTGAGATGTTCAGAAAATTGTACTTATCTCAGAAAAAAGGAGAATATCAAATTTATATGATTAGATATATTTTAAAAGAAAAATATAAGCATAAGAAAAAATATTTTTATAGAACCTATATCATCTTATGTTTATTTTCATTAGAAAATCCTGTATCTTTGGATGCTTGCCAATGTAATATTTTCTAGTATGAGATCTACTCCAGAAATTCAAAATTTTTCTTCGGAGATTTGAAAAGTGGATTTCAGGTGGTATGTTTTAAACATATATATCTAGAGGCACCTGGGTGGCTTACTCTGGAGTTCAGCTCAGGTCATGATCCCAGGGCTGTGAGATCAAGCCCCACATTGGGCTCCGTGCTGAGCATGGAGCCTGCTTAAGATTTTCTCTCTCTCTGCTCCTCCCCTACTCGCAAGTCCACACATGCTCTAAAATAAATAAAGTAAATTTAAAAAAAAATGAAAATATTATGTCTGGGGGTGCCTGCCTGGGTGGCTCAGTCGGTTAAACGTCTAACTCTGGACTTCGGCTCAGGTCATGATCTCACAGTTCGTGAGGTCAAGACTCGCATCAGACTCTGCAGACAGCATGGATCCTGCTTGGGATTCTCTTTCTCCCCCTCTCTCTGACCCTCCCCTGCTGGCATTCCCTCTCTCTCTCAAAATAAATAAACTTTAAAACTAAATAAATAAAAGTAAAAGTATATGTCATATTTCCAGAGCAAATATTTATCAGGAAATTTCGGTTTATAAAAAACTTCATTTATGGGGCACCCAGGTGGCTCAGTTGGTTAAGCATCCAACTCTTGATTTGGGCTCAGGTCATGATCTCTGGGTCAAGATTGAGCCCCACGTCCAGCTCTGTACTGAGCATGGACCCTGCTTAAGATTCTAGATCTCCCTCTCTAAAAAGTAAAAAATTTTAAAAAGCTTCATTTATAAAAATCCAAGTTATGAGAAAATAATCTAATAGCAATTATATAATGAAGAATGTGCCATAAAAGAGTTAAATGATACATCAGTGCAACTGAATATAGATATTAAACTTCTAATGAAGATTAAAAACATGTAATGAAGATTGTAGCAATACAGAAGTATTTACAATCATCCCAAATTAAAATTCAGGAGCTAAAAAAAAAAATGTAATATATGTTTATTTTGGGGGAGGAGCAGAGAGAGAGGGGAACAGAAGATGCAAACTGGCTCTAAGCTGACAGCACAGAGCCTAAAGCAGGGCTCAAACTCACAAATGGCAAGATCATCACCTGAGCCAAAGTCAGACGCTTAAGCAACTGAACCACCCTGGTGCCCCTCAGGAGCTAAAATTTTTGAACAGCAAAGGAAACACCCTAAAGTCAAAATAGTTGAATTTTTTGGATGATAACATTAAATTGTTTATTATTATTTATGCCATGAGTAGATTTTTAAAATTTATAATTCTTCAAATGACCAAAGCTCAAGATTCTTAGTGTTGAGTTTTATTCCATTCTCTCAAGGGAATTCAGATATTAGAAATCCAGCTCACAATGGAAGCTTAAAAAACAAAAACAAACAAACAAAAAAACCAAAGCCAAAACAAAACAAAAACATCCCAAATAAAAAGTGTTTAAAAAGAAATACAAAGATAAACAAATACATGAAAAGCATGTACCAATTAAGTAAATTATAAAAGCATTCAATATCATACATTGTTTATACTTCTACAAGTATAAAAATTAGATCGTAAAGATATACACCATTAAGTGATATTGGTCACTTCTAGAGGTGAATAGAAAAGAAAGGGTGGTTAAAGATGACTTTCTCTAATATTTTATTTCCTAACAAAAGATAAAATGATATAAGAATGTTAAATGATTTCTGGATGGTAGAAATTTGAGTGTGTTTTATAACTTTTGAAATTTGTTAGCTTTGCAAAACAAAATACAAAGAGTGAAACAACATAAAATCCTTTAAACATTTGGGCAGTATTATGCTAAAAGTCATCTCCTAAACTAGGTAGCTGCCATGACTTGCAGAAGGAACTACCATGTACATTTTATGTCAATACTCAAACTCATGTTGGACTTTTCTGTCACAGCACAAATTTAACGTTAGTCTTTTCTGTCAGGACACTTATCATTACATGTGCAGGCACCACAGAATTTCAGAAGACAGAGAAGCTTAAAAGTCTCAAGAGTTATACACTGTATATTCTGGGGCAAGAAATTTAATTTCATACAAAGGAGGAAAGTAAGGAGAAAAGAAAATATTTTTTCAATACTAAAAAAGCAACATGTCAACATTTTTAGGCAAGTACTCATTTCATCATTGGAACAATCCTCTGAAGTAGGTATCATAATCATCCCATTTCTCAGATGGAAAAATGAGATAAGGGAACATAAATAACTTCCAGAGCCACAAGTTTGTAAGCAAAAACCAGAATGCAAGCTACCTGTCTGTCTGACCATTGAGTCATAATTTTACTACCACACCAGCCTCCTGTGAGATCAGAACATCTCCCCAGGAGTCAACATAGTTCAATTTTTTGGATAATAACATTAAATTGTTTATTGTTATTTATGCCATGAATAGATTTTTAAAATTTATAATTCTCCAAATGACCAAAGCTCAAGATTCTTAGTGTTGAATTGTATGAAAACAACTTCAAGCTAGTAGACAAAAACTGTGTCTGGGCCCAGTTTTGTTCCCAAAGAGTTCTAGGACCTTAAACTGATACCTGTATACCTCAATCTCCCCATGTATAAAAATGTGCAGTGGTGGACATGATACCATATTTATCAATTCTAATCCACACATTTTTCACCTTTTCAACAATACAAAATCTAGTTATGTCTTACACTCAATGGCATCTTAAAATTGCTGTTGTCCAGGTGACAGTCCTGATGGCAGGCATGCCCAGATGTGGTCCCAGGTGTCTCCATTGTCATCAACTCCAGGGAATTATGGGTATCAATGCTGCTACTCATGCGGGTACTGCCAATCAAGGAAAACAACAGAAGGCAAAGAAAGTGCCAAATCTCTCGGAGAAGATGAAGATATTTGAAAGCAACAAACAGTTGATGGGACCAATAACTTCATGCATCCACCAAGACTAACATTAAGGCTTCAAGCATCTATTAGTCAGAAAGTTTCTATGGATTTTGAACAGAAGCTGCTTAACTCCCAGTGGCATATTACTCACTGAGTTAAGGAAAAATTAAAATCTAGAGTTAGTCAAATAAGAAAATGGTAGCCTAAACTTGTATAATGGACACAATCAACCTGAAAGAAAATCCTAGCAGCAATAGAACATATTTCTAGAAATGCTATTATCATTTTCCATACTCTTGACTACAGGGACAAGACTGAATAAGTCACTGACAACTGTGAGTTCAAATTCTCATCCAGAGTCTGAACAAGAAGTTTAAGGAAAAAAAAATTATTTTGTTTATATGTTCTTTTTATGATTGTATAAGAATGATTTAGGGAAAAGTGTCAAATCAATTAAAAACCCCTTTCAATTTCATTAAATGAAATTTAAAAACTAAGAGGCAATGGCATTGTTCTGTATCTCAATTTTGTTGTTGGTTGTGAGGGTGTGTTATGACTCATAACTTGCAGAACTTTGTCAAAGCTTGTAGAATTAACATTAAACTATGTAAATTTTATCATAAATTATAGCCTGAAAATTTTTAAGAACACTGTATCAGTTTATTTGGAAGTTTTTTTTAACAGTACATAAAATAATGATGAGTCGAAAATTTGATGGCATCTTGGATCCAATGAAATACAAGATATCTAAAAACTGACTCTGGTAGGGGGCTAAAATCCACCACGTGTGACCAGTGTTCTTTATTGGATTAGACTTTCCGTATTCAAATGTGAATACATGAACCAGTTAATTTCCTGATCTCCATGACAACTGATTTTTAAAAGGTATTCTGACTAAGGTGCCTGGGTGGCTCAGACAGTTATGTGTCCAACTCTTGAATTCAGCTCAGGTCATGATCTCACAGTTTGTGAGATAGAGCCTGGCATTGGGTTCTGTGCTGACAATGCGGAGCCTGCTTGGGATTCTCTCTCATCCTCTTTCTGCCCCTCCTCTCCCCAAATGCATGCTCTCTCACTCAAAATAAATAAACTTAAAAGAAATAAATAAAAGGTATTCTGGCTTTGAGAAAAAAAATCAAAGTTACATTTAAAATTTTCCCTATCTAAAAAACATTAAGGATGGAATCAACAAGAGAGTTTAGAAAATGGCACGCTCAAAAAGTACATCCAGGTTTCTGTCATCAAGACTAAATAAATCAAGAACCTGAACAACATTCTACAAAAGTTCAAGGAAAAAAGTGTTTTCATTTATATTCCCCAAGTCAAATTCTAAATGGATCTACTCACAACTATTAATCTAAATTTGTAACTCTCTGTGGTAGCATTTTTGTCAGACATCACAACTAGCTAGAGGTATTTTGAGACTTATTTTCACCAACATCCAGTACCACAAAGAACAAAACAATTTTAAACATTCATATAAGAAACTAGACCAATCAGTCACGAACACTTGAAAACGTTTCAATTGTGAATGTCTAAGAGACAAAATTTAAACATATATATATATATATATATATATATATATATATATATATATAGGATTTTTTTTCATATCACTATTCTGTAAAAACATTTTAATTGATTCAGTGTTTAAAGTGACTCAACCAGCCTACCGTGCGCTAGGCACTGATGATCTATATATGGAATTGGTAAGGCATACACAGTCCCTGTCTTCCTCACTTTTTATAATCCACTTTAGTTCACATCTATTATTTACTTGTATTCTAGAATAAAATATTAAAGATAAATTTTATTTACACAGAAAAGAAATCTTCACGAAAATGTATTTTTGTAAAGCTAGAGAAGCAAGGGTAGACTGACTAGTGGTTAATGAATATGAAAGGGTCCACGCTCTGCTCCCACCATCTTCCAAATCTCTAACTTTGGTAAGATCTCACTTTTCTCTGCCTGAATTTCTCCAGTTGTAAAGCAAGCATCTTAGCACCCATCTCCAAGTTGCCACAAAAATAAAATACATCTCGAGCTCTTGGTGCAATGCTAGGCTTTTAGTAAACACATACTAATTGTTAGCTGGTTTTTATATTAAAAAGTAGGGCCATGATTTATTTTAATACAGAATGGATCTTATGAAAAGGAAATTATTGTTTAAGTCTTATTATGTGGTTACAACCCGTTGTATACACAGAAATGGTCTTTTTTGTATTTTATGCAAATTTTTATATAATTTGTTTAAATTAGTGCTTGATTATTCACCTCAAACATTTCACAATTGGTTCCTTTAAATAATATCTTTCAGGACATAAGACCAAACATTTTAAAATACTGACTTTTAGGGGCACTTGGCTGGCTCAGTCAGTAGAACATGGGGCTTTTGATCTCAGGGTTCTAAGTTCAAGCCCTACATAGGGTGTAGAGATTACTTAAGAATAAAATACTTTCAAAAAAAGTGACATATACTTCTAATTATGATTTATATAAGTATTGTCAAATGGATTGATGCATGTACAAATGCTGAATATATTATACATCTTCACTGTAGTTAGTTGCTACTTTAAATGTAGTTTTTCAGCACAGCTAAACAGAACAGGACCCTAATGAAAATCCACAGTCGTATGACATCTTTATTTAATCAACAACAAAGATTTCAGAGTCATTCATTTACTTTAACCACTGGATAAACAACCATGTACCTTCAAAAGACCGCATGGGGGTAACCAAATGTTACGAAATTATAAAGTTAAACTAGGCATTCAAGAAGCTTATCAGTGAAGAAATACTTTATCTAGAATCATGGTTTGTTTAATTTAGCTAAAGAAATAAAAACAACATTATTCTTATTATGTAACTGACTCCCATCACCCAAATGGAACATCAAGGGTGTTGATTATTTCCCTTTGTCTGACTGCAGCATTGGTAGCCCTTTCAAGCATCAGCAAGTAATAAAAGGGAAAGCTAATGATTAAACGAAAGCATTTCCATCCTTGTTAAAATAAGAAATGGACAACAAAGTAGCAAACTAAACACAGGACTTCCAATTTCAAGTTCAGTGTTTACACTCCAACATCACAACTGATGCTATTTGTCTGCTGGAACTCCTCAAGTTGTTTACAAGAAAATTGTTAGTGGTCAAGCTGAAAAACTCATGACCTTATTTATAGGATTACACAA
This sequence comes from Herpailurus yagouaroundi, assembly GCF_014898765.1. Taxonomy (NCBI): domain Eukaryota; kingdom Metazoa; phylum Chordata; class Mammalia; order Carnivora; family Felidae; genus Herpailurus; species Herpailurus yagouaroundi. The sequence goes on from NW_024412395.1 coordinate 46,337,990, forward strand.
TTGTTTTGAGTCATATTATGGAAAAGTAAAAGAGGAAAATGAATGGGAACTAAAATTCTAGAGCCCTACTACCATGTGCTTTCAAAACCATGCAAAATGTATTTTGATCCCCATTTTATTAGCAAGAGAACGGAGACTCTGAGAGGGTAAGTAACTTGCCAAAGGTTACCCAACAAGGAAACAGCACATCTTTGATTCAGACCCAAGTCTATGTGACAAAGTCAGTACAGGCAGACAGTGTGCTATTTTTTAAGATGCTTTGGAAAATGAATCTCTAAACAACATCTTTCACATGGTACATACTAAAATCACATACATTTTCAATGGATGGATTACAGTAGCAAGGTACCAAAAATAATCTTGGAGAAGTTGCTTCATCTCTCATTCTCTCAGGTTTTGCTTTCTGTATCTGATAAGGATGAAAATAGCACTATTTCTCAAAGTCATAAAGACAAAATGCTCTAATATTTAACATACTTAGCATACAATTCAGCACCTAATAAGAACCTAATGAATACAAGACAATTTTTGTATTATTCTTTTTGTCATACATAAAATAGTCTTTAGTCTCTGCCTGGTCATCAGTTGAGAAGTCTCTGAAGAAGTCATTGGGTCTGTCTTATCCTTTGTCCTAATAGACAGTCTGGAATATAGTAAGTGCTCAATGAATACTCATTGAAATAAATCATCTAATAATTTTCCATTCACCTTTATCTCAATGTATAAGTACTGATAGACAAAGAATAAGGCATCCCTTTTACTGATCTTTCTTTTTCCCACAATAATGCCTTGAATCAAAAGTTCTCCAAGGACAAAAGATCCTTCATAGGAAGACCTACTTGGTTAAAGAGAAACAGGTGAGGACAAGGGATCCAGAACTTCCATTATGTGGGGGTAGGGGGTTGGGAGGGTGGACCTATGCAGACATGCATGCAAAATATACTTCAATTCATATACATCAATTTCTTCTCCATTTGAAAGTAAATCCCTCTCCTCCAACTCTAGAAAAATGTATAAATTCTCACTGTTCTTGGAATTCTACCACTCTTAAACAGTCTCTCTTTATTACCAGTCTGTCATACATCAAGAAAGAAAATGCCAAAATTATTTCTTTGTGCTTGTCCATTGCTGACTGTACATTATATAAATGTCTTAAAGTCTATATTTACATTTTTAACTCCTTCCTCTTATTTATAATTCAATTTGATAGATTAACTTACCTTGTGGACATCTTAAACATCTACAAGCTGATAAGCACTCGTTTGGAGAAAGGCACACACTGAAATCACTTTTTCTACTATGAGCTGATCTTGAAGCTGAACTTGATTTGATCTCTGTAGCACAAGGTGGGGTCAGAAATGCATACTTGCCAATGTTCATGTAAAGCAGAAGAGTATAGTGATGAAGAATGGGCATCAGGCAGACCTCACATGCAAACCTGGTTCTATCCCTTAATTAATCTCAGTTAAGAAAACTGTATGAGCCTCAGTGTTTCCTCCTGTATAAAGACTTAAAACATGAACCCCATGGTGTTGTTGGGAGGATTAAGTGAGTTAGTGCATGAGAAAGTGCTACCACAGCATATAGCATTAATAATATCAATAAATGATAACAACTATGATCTATTTTCAAGAGATTTTTATAATGTTTTTATTGTTTGTTTTTTAATGTTTATTTTTGAGAGAGAGTGAGTGCAAGAGGGGTAGGGACAAGGAGAGAGGGGGACAGAGGATCCAAAGCAGGCTCTGCACTGACAGCAGAGAGATCAATGCGGGGCTCAAACTCATGAACCGTGAGATCATGACCTGAGCCAAAGTCGACACTTAATTGACTGAGCCACCCAGGCCCCCCAGTTTTCAAACAAAACTTTACAACTACCCTAGTTAAATGTCCATGGGGAGTGTTCCTTCCCAAAGCATTCCTCTTCACACAGCCCTAAGAATTCACCCAGATTTCTCCATCATAAATATACAAGGAAGAGAAGGAAAAGAAAGGGCTAACGTAAATAGGCAATTATTTAAAAAACAATTTCCTCCATTCACTCCTCTATGCATAAACTAAAGTTTCTTAGACCACCAAAACCCTAAGATGGACAAAACAATTGTTAAAAACCCATTATACAGGACAAAATAAACAAATGCTATTGTAGATAAAAAGATGCAATAAAGAAGCAAATGCTACTGTGGATAAAATGATGAATAAATCTTGTTCTTTTTTTTATTATTATTTTTTATTTAAAAAAATTTTTTTAACATTTATTTATTTTTGAGACACATAGAGACAGAGCATGAGCAGGTGAGGGTCAGAGAGAGAGGGAGACACAGAATCCGAAACAGGCTCCAGGCTCTGAGCTGTCAGCCCAGAGCCCGATGCGGGGCTCGAACTCATGGACCGCGAGATCATGACCTGAGCCGAAGTTGGACGCCCAACCGACTGAGCCACCCAGGTGCCCCAATAAATCTTGCTCTTAAGACGCTTACAACTTAGGGGCGCCTAGGTGACTCAGTTGGTTAAGCATCTGACTCTTGATTTCAGCTCAGGTCATGATCTTGTGGTTTGTGAGATCAAGCCCTGAGTCAGGTTCTGCACTGACAGCACAGAGCCTGCTTGGGATTCTGTCTCTCCCTCTCTCTCTGCCCCTCTCAAGTTCAGTTCTCTCTCTCTCTTTCTCTCTCTCAAAATAGACAAACATTTAAAGAAAAAAAAAAAAGAACCTTACAATTTAGGAAAACAAGCTTATAAAAAAAATGTAAATAGAAGACAGGCTTAGAAGAATACTTGCTCTGACAGACTTACACTGCCATGAAAGCAAAAGGAAAGAAGAAATAAATCTGGCTTGAGGATCTGTGATAAAGCTTCAAGGAAAAGGTAGACTTTGGAATTGGGCCTTGAAAAATGCATGGATTCCTCTGGGCGAGGAGTTGGGTCAGTAGAATTCCACACTGAAGAAACTAAACAAAAACAAAGAGGCTGTAACTCCTCGGTACACGGAAGAGCCACAGTCTGTTCCCAAGTCTGAAAAGACTTAGTGGAAAGAGACCATGGGAGATGAGGCCAGGAAGGAAAGTTAGGATGAGGCATCCACACATTCCCAATGCCTACTACAGAGTCTGGCCTTTACTATACAGGCAAAAAGACCTTTATGGAGAGAGTACGGGAGCTTGACAGGAACTGACTTGTGGTTTGAAAATATCCCTGCAGTATTTTAAAACTTATAAAAAGTAGGAGCAATAAGGGGCCAAATACCCCAGGCCTAAACTAGAACATCAAGAAATGGAAATAAAAATGAACACTATATTGCAAGAGCCCCAAGGACTTAGCAATTTATAATCCTTATATTATACACATATATTTCTTCTACTCAGTGTAAAAGTTAATAGCAAGCAGAGTGGAGATGGAATAAAAAGGGCTGACTAGCATGTGTGGCCCAAAATCAAAATAACCCTCTCAAATTTGCTAAGTATAGGTTGAATACTGGTTATAAGGGGGATCTTTATTATAATAAAGAGATACAATTTGGTAGACAAAACACAATAGCCAAGGTCTCAAGGCAGTTGTGGTATGTGTAGAAGTCAGGCTGAGGATATGGTCAATGTTTCAGAGGGGCTGAGGGGGATGACTCTCTAATTCATAGCAGGCTCACAGCTGGTTACTGAAGCCACAGAAATCCAGGCCCCAAAAGGGGAAAAAACAAAACAAAACAAAACAAAACAAAACAAAACAAAAACTAGCAAGGGAGTCAGGACCCAGCCAAATCGCCTGAATTTCAAGGGAGGGCTCCAGTGAGGCATAGGAAACAGCCATGGGCTCACTGGGGAAGACTGGATCGATCTATGGGTGCGGAGAGTACCCTTAAGGATGGAGTTTCAAGTAACAAGAATAATTCCAGGCCACCCCCACTGGCAGAAGAGGCTTTGTCTAGATTAACCAATTTTTGAACCCACAGTTTGAAAGTCTTCAATACTGAGAAAAGGCTGAGTAAAACCCAAACTAAAACTGTGTTAGATGAACATGAACTTGTATCACAAACGTTTTCTGAATTCCTCATCTAAATTCCTTATCTGATGTGAATGTAATGGCAATGGTTATTTAAAAAAAAAAAAAAAAAAAAAGACCTAGTACCAACCAAGATAAAATACTTTTATCCAAAAGCAAGACAAAGTAGTAAACAAAAGGCTCTCAGTCCACCGTAATCTTAAGAAAACTTGTACAATTGGGCCCAGTTTTACCTGTAGCCTCACCTGTCCCCACCCAGCACATAAGCTCTAGTCACACTGGACTATTTCCCATTCTCTAATACTCAGGGTATTTTGGTGTGTTTATGCCTCCATTTACAATACACATCTTCCTCATTTGGCTTGGCAATGGACATTCATCCTTCAAGTCACCTATACTTCAAGCAGAACTAATCACTGAGTAAGTTCTTACAGCATTTTCTACATACCTTTCTTGGGATAGCAACTAATTGTCCTTCATGATCAGCTCGAGTTCCCTCTCCAAAGAAGCCTTGGGGCTCTAGCAGACATTTATGTTGGGCTTTTTTCCCAGCCTTGCCATAAACTGTATCACATCACTTGGTTATTTCTGCCCCCCAATTATGAATAGCTTATGAGCCATAGCTAAATCTTATTCACCATTTTATAGCCTCTAGTTAGCCCACATTCTGGCATAAACTTATCAATATGTTGAGTAAATTAACATTTTTCTGGGGCACCTGGGTGGCGAAGTCCATTGAGTGTCTGGCTCTTGATTTTAGCTCAGGTCATGATCACAGAATAATGAGATTGAGACCTGCGACCAGCTCTCTGCTGAGCATGGAGCCTGCTTCAGTCTCTCTCTCTCTCTCTCTCTCTCTCTCGACTCTCTCTTCCCCCTCCCCTCTATTCCTCTCCCCCCATTCACACTCTCTCACAAAAATAAAAATTAAAAACACAAAAAACATTTTTAAAAAATTAACATTTTTCTAGTTTCCCGATAACTGAATAAGGTTCTGTGTGTTTACTTTTGCTTATTAATTGTTATCATTTGAATGAAGATATTAATCCTTATTTTACTTTCATATTCTAGTTATCCTTCCCTCAATTTCTTAGAAATTTGCTATAATAGATATTTTAAAACTAGAAAAATATGTCAGACTTTTATTTTATTCAATGTAACAATGGGGCCATAACAATTTAATACCACACATTGCTAAAATGAAATTCAGGGATTTGAAGAACAGTAGTGTATTATGTCTGCCCACTTAAAATATGCCAGCCTTGAACAAGACAGAGTGTTTATCCTCACCATCCCAGACCAGGCACTTTATTGCCCTTCTTGGCATCACCTGTTATCTAGAACCCATCAAAACCAGGAATACCCCTTACATTCCAGACTTCCCCTCCATTCTCCTAGACACTACCACCACTATCTAATACATTGTACATTACTATAGCCTTTGCTTATTAGAAAGCAATCTGGTAACAATAATAGTATTCATCATCATCTATACCTTTTGCTTATGATGCAGATAATTCTCATAATGGCCCATATTACAGATGAGGATATCTAGACTTAAATATACAAGTAACTTACTCCAAATTACACTGGAATAAAGGGCTAAAGTGAGATTTTAGATTATAGGAGTCCAAAGCTATGCTCTCTCCACTACTCCAGTGGTTCTCAACCTTTCCCATGCATCAGAATCACTTGGAGGGGTTCTTAAAACAGACTGCTGGGCTCCACCCTCCCACTTTTGGATTAAGCAGGTCTAGAATGGGTCTGAAAATCTACATTTCTATCAAGTTCCCAACTGATACCTATCGGGGACCACACTTTGAAAACGACTTACACTATATCACAATGACAAAGTAAATTACTTAATTGAAGACATATAGTTAATTCAGTAGATTTTCTCTTGACAGAGGGCACCTATGAAAGCATACCCTTCTAAAGGCAAAATCCTGTGTTCTTTGACAGAGAAGTGAGACATCAGGAGAAAATAGTGCTCAGGACAGGTTCCTGAATGAGAAAATTCAATAAGGTGTTACAATACCAACTCCCTACAAATTTATGTGGAAACTGAATGTAAGTAATCAATTCCCATTTCCAATTCTAACTTCAATGTGGAAAAACAAATGCCTGACAGCAGCCAGAGTTGCTAAAAGAACATTGGCCATTATGACTTACCCTTCCAGACCATTAAAACATATTACAGAGATACTGCAAATAAAACATTTTGGATAGAAAAGCAGAAAAATCAATGGAGCTAAAGGGAAAGCCCACTAACACATGAATAAAAATAAATTTAATATATAAAGGTGCCATTTCAAATCAGTAGGGAAAAGATCGACTGTTCAATAGATAATGTTGGGGCAGTTTTTGTTTTTTTTTTTTTAATTTAGACTATCTCATACCACAAAAGAACTTAAAGTTTGTTTCTGTCAAATATTTAAACTTTCATAAATTTTAGATAAGGGGATATTTTAAAGACTTCTAATGTACACCCATTTTATTCTAAGCAAGGCAAAGGAAATACATGGTACAGCCTCTAATATAAAACTAGAATGACAAAAATGCTTCCACAAACACAGCTACATGATAAAATAATAACACCGGGGGAATAGTTAGAACATAAGACACAAAAGGTCAATAGGTTTTATATATTGAGTGTAAAATACATATTAAGAGCTTTTACAAAATAAGATAAAAATAGAAACATGAGGGGCGCCTGGGTGGCTCAGTCGGTTGAGCGGCCGACTTCGGCTCGGGTCACGATCTCATGGTCCTTGAGTTCCAGCCCCGCGTCGGGCTCTGGGCTGATGGCTCAGAGCCTGGAGCCTGCTTCCGATTCTGTGTCTCCCTCTCTCTCTGCCCCTCCACCGTTCATGCTCTGTCTCTCTCTGTCTCAAAAATAAATAAAAACTTAAAAAAAAAATTTAAAAAAAAATAGAAACATGAGTATGAAGTGAATGTAAGAGAAAAGCAAATGAGGGGCGCCTGGGTGGCGCAGTCGGTTAAGCGTCCGACTTCAGCCAGGTCACGATCTCGCGGTCCGTGAGTTCGAGCCCCGCATCAGGCTCTGGGCTGATGGCTCGGGGCCTGGAGCCTGTTTCCGATTCTGTGTCTCCCTCTCTCTCTGCCCCTCCACCGTTCATGCTCTGTCTCTCTCTGTCCCAAAAATAAATAAAAAACGTTGAAAAAAAAATTTAAAAAAAAAGAGAAAAGCAAATGAAAACTAAACATTTTAAGTTTCTCAAACTCAATAATGATGTAAGAAATGCAAATTTAAGAGACTCCTAATCATTTTCCCTTATTAGACTGGAAACCATCAAGGCTTGACAATGAAGAAAGTGATTTTTTTTTTAATCAAACTGGAAAAACTGGAAAAATGCAATGAATACTCAACAAGGTCAGGAAACGTGCCAAAGTGTCAAACACAAAGTGCATTTTAAGTAGAGAAGGAAACAATTGTTCAGATACTTGATATGTTTCTATTATGTATAATCCTGAGGACAGGTTTTCACTGACTCTCATTTAAAGTGTGTCCTTGACTTTAAAAGATGGAAGATTTTGAAAGGTTCTTGTTTGGTTATTTCAGGGGAGGTGGTGGACTGGGGGTGGGGGTAGGAACTGCTAGTTTGGCCCTTAGATTTTTTTTTTTTTAAACTACATGAACTCCCTCCCTATTCAGAGCAGTCTAGTGCAAAGAACAAGATACTGCTATTTTCATAAAATATACAAGTTCTGTCTGGAAACTCAATGATGCTTGACAAATCTTTAAAATTGTCTACGTATCTGAAATCACAAAACAGTAATGCGTGACAAGTGTTCATATCATTCACATAGCAGCCAGTCTCAATAAGAATGCTTACATTAGAAAACACACAACTTCAAAATGTAAATGTATGACAGTGGGCTACCCTCTTCTATGATCACAAATTCCTTCTCTATGACCTTGAGGCTTCTCACCAATTTTCAATAGTTTATGACCAGCGGTAACATAATTAGAATACCTTAGTGAGGAAAAATGCAGCTGTTTGCTTCTTTATGACCAAAGTAATAATATGCCTTTCTTCGGAAATGGCACTAACAATTTTTAATTGAGTGAGTATCCAAGTGGAAATGAATCTGGCATGACATGAATATGGTACCAAAAAGCTCAATAAGACACCACCTTCATGCAGATGTCACCTCACACTCCATACCCAAGAGAAATGTGTGCTGTCAACAGAAATAACCTCATCGAGAATTCAGAAAGGAAACGCAGAACTTTCTCAAATTGACTCAGTGTGTTTCAAGACATGAATTATCAACAAATAATCATAAGCACTTCTCATCTTAGGTATCATTTTAAGATTTTTTTTTCTTAAATTTTTTTTAATTTATTTTTGAGACAGAGAGCATGAGCAGGGGAGGGGCAGAGAGAGAGGGAGGGACACACAGAATCTGAAGCAGGCTCCAGGCTCCAAGCTGTCAGCACAGAGCCCGATGCAGGGCTCGAACTTACAGACTGTGAGATGATGACCTGAGCCAAAGTCGGACGCTCAACCGACTGAGCCACCCAGGTGCCCCTTAGGTATCATTTTTAATGTAAAGGGACTATTTATGATTTACAGATGAGGAAAGTATGTGACCAATAGTGGAAGGTTCTCAGCCTGTATTCTGCTACTTCAGCTTCCTGAAAAAGGAATGGAATCCGGGCTGTGGATAGGGAAGGTACAAAATAAAAACCTAGTCTTCTCATACATGAGGTGACCGTCTTGTAAAGTCTTTTCACCAGGAACCACTGCCAACAATAAAATCCAGTGAAAGAACATCTTTGGTTAGTTTTGTTTTGTTTTGTTTTTTTTTCCCTAGAGGAAAAAAGGATAAAGGTCTACAACGTACACACGATGTGCTATCTCCACATCTACCAGGTAGAGCCTTTTCTAATGATTGTAAAGGGCCAAAAAACCTGCTTACAAAAAATCACATTCTATGAACTAATGAGTCACAAAACAGCATTATTTTATTTAGGAAACAATTATCCTTAACCAAATATTAACTACTAATTCACTGAACAGAAACAGAGTGGGCAGCTTAAACCAATCTTACCAACTTTCATATGGCTGATGTTCAAAAACTTCAATAATTTAGCTATAGACATTTAATTGTGAAATATTACAGGCATGAGTCGATGAGACAGGTATCTTCATTTTCAGATTAAAAAAAAAAAGAAAGAAAACAGATGTACAGAGGTTAATTTCTCCAAAATTTCCTAACTATTCAATGGTGGAGCCAAGACTAAATATCAGGTCTTCCTGAAACACCGAGCCTATGTCCCCTAGACTATTCTTAATACATCTTTGTCACTTCACAAAGTTACAAGTTTAAGGCAACAAAGGTGACTGCTGGAGTCTGGTCAGATGAAGAATAACCTCCATTGTTGCCTGACATCAAACTGCAGCTCTGCCCCTGTGCCTGCTGGGCCGGGGACCCTGGGAGCTCCAGGCTGAAAAGGAATAGGCTAGAGCTACCTCTTGCTGCCATAGCAATGATCCTCAGGCCTCCTGGGTTGTTGTATATTCCCTTTAGGAATTTTCCCCTTGGCACCTCACTGGACTTTGCAATCCACTGCCCCAGTGAGTACAGCATTCTCCAGTCTCACAATTATCCCAGACTGAGAGAGACAGTTTTGATACTTGGTTCTAGCTAAGAAAACTCAGTGCTAACAACTTCCCAGAGTCCAGTGAGAAGATTTCATCTCGGGGGAGGGGGATGTGTTAAGGGGGTAGGAAGAGGGCACATAGATACCTACAACTTCTATATTTGCATAAACATTCTGAAAATATACACTAAAGCATCTGAGAAATCACACATGATCTTAACCAAGGCATAAAAAAAATTTTTTTTTGAAACTGCATAGTAATTGGCATTTCAAAGATTTGGACTTTCCTTATTTTAAAACAGAGAGAGTATTGTTTACACTGCCTTGGAGGCTGTTCAAAGATGTGTATTTTTAATAAGATTGAATCATGTTTTCAATTCAGCCAAAGCGATTTTATTCCATGAATACATTTTCCATGTACTATATAGTAATATTTTCAATACAATTAGCTGCCAGTGCCCAGCCCAGTACCTGACACATAGTTAGCTTTCAACAAGTGTCCCTTGAATGAAAATAAAATTAATGAACTGTTGATATTTTCAGGAAGATATCTTACTCTTGTTACAATCGGTTACCTATTAAGTAGCTTCAAACCTAGCCCTCCCCAACAAATTCAAATTTAAAATCCCTCTCAACTCCCTTACCTGTCTTGCTCAGCTTCTTCACCCTTCAGTGGAGCCTATGACTCCCAGTCCTCTTACCCTCCTTGACTACAGCAAAGATTAATAACCAGAACTCCCCTTGTGTCCAAGCTTCCTCAGTGCTGCTGGGAAAAGACCATGCCTGGCCCAGGGACCACACAGACTGCACTTCAAAAAATGTATACAGTACTTCCAAACCAAGTAGGTAATTACACACACAGACACCCAGCTTCCCAGCTTACTCTAATAACTGACAACAGATGGTCCCTGACTTACAATGGTTTGACTTCTGATTTTTCAACTTTATGATGGTCCAGAAGTGATACATGTTTAGTGGAAATCATGTTTCGAATTTTGAATTTGGATCTTTTCCCAGGCTAGTGATATGCAATAGGATAGTCTGTCATGATGCAGGGCAGGGGCAGCGCAGTTCCCAGTTAGCCACGTGATCATGACTGTAAACAACTGATACACTTAACCACCATTCTGTTGTTCACTTTCAGTATTCAATATAGGAGATATTCAACACTTTATTGTAAAATTGGATTTGTATTAGATGCTTTTGCCCAACTCTAGGCTAATATAAGTGTTCTGAACACCTTCAAGGCAAGTTAGACTAAGCTATGATATTCGGTAAGTTAGGTGTATCAAATGCATTTTCGACTTCCTTTATTTTCAATTTACAATGGGTTTATTGGGGCATGACCCCATCATAAGTCTAAGAAAATCTGTACTTCTATTTCCCTCTAAGAATGTCCTTTCTTTGGCATGACTCTCCCTAATGGCAAGTCACAGTACCTTCCACACAGATTTCTCCGAAACTTGCAAAGGCTTTCAGTTTCTAGCGATAACAAACTCTGGGACTGGTTTCCTCACTGCTGCAAACTTTGCAGTCTTTCAGTTCTGGAATTATATTCATCCAAATCTAAAACTTATCACGCATGGTTAATGATCTCATTGGAAACAATCCAAATGTTTAATATGTAAAAGCTAAAAGAAAATGTAAACACACACACAGGCAAACATATGGTTGGTTATACAACTATTTGAAAAAGCATTTTTAAATGTGTCTCAAACAACTGAAATAACTTATAATTATGAAGAAAAGGATATAAAAATAATACACATAGTTAAAAATCTAAACATTTACAAGTCTAAAAGGATGCATTCTATTCACAGCATTACCTAAACTATAGCTGAAAAAAACACTGGTTTTAAGATATGAATCAGTGTTCTTCCAATAAATGAATTTGGAAAGTGTTACTTTCCATGTTTCTATTCTAGAAGTCCATTCTGTATATTAGCATATTAAAATCCCTGACAAGACCTTAAGAAAACATTTTAACCCAAATTTTTGTGATCAGAAAAAATAAAATCAGCCAAAAAATGTTTAGCCCCATTTACTGTCACTGCTATAATCATTTATTATATTCGCTTTCCCACCCCTGGCAGTTCTGGGAGGAAGATGTGGGGGACAGGGGAGCAGAATGCAAAGTGGTCAAACCAAATGGATTTCAAAGGACATTTGGGTTCCACTCAGACCTGCCACCTCCTGGCCACGTGACCTTGGACAAATTACATGTGTAAGCCTCAGTTCCTCTTCTGCGCAATCCAGATAACAACTACATCTACTTTACAGAGCGGTTGATCACAATTAAGTGCAGTAGCACCTGCCATGCATTTAACCCAATACCTGATGAACAGTCAATGTTCAGGAAACGTTCAATGCTTGTATGACTACAGTCCTATAAGTCATTACCCATTGTTGTTAAATTACTATGCCCCTGATACTTTTAATTAGTGGAAATTTGAATTTAAAAATATTCATTCAAACCCTAAAGTAATTAAGGCTCCATTTCATTTCACATACTATCTTGTAAAACACATTATTTAAGAGAACATTTAGTGGGAACAAGAAATTTTCCAAGTGCATGAGTATAATTCATTCTGTCTAAAAATTTTCATTATACTAAGAAAAGTAGATGTAAATTATGTTAAGAAATTCTGAATAGTCTTTTCTCTGACATCAAAACTTACCTGCAAGAATATGGAAAATATTCCTGTATTGCCAAAAGGCAAATCCAGAAAAACATTAATGATTATTTAATTGTATTTTTCCTAATAAAGGCTTTTAGTCAAGGGTATGCAGGGTTAATTTTCAGACCACGCTATCATGCTGCCACCAGAACCTAATAAATTACGGCTTTACACAATCTGGAACAAACGATTCCTACTAGCCTCTCATCCTAAATGATACAGTCACTATCATCACTGTGTAAAAAAATTTTCTCCAATAGGTGATAGCCATGGTAAGGATAGTGTCTCAAATTTTCACTCCCTCTTTTGAATAATGATGTTCTTGTATAGGACATTACAATAGGAAATTTTCAGTCACTACATATCAGTCCTAACAAAATCAAAGAAATGCAGTTAGAGTTATTCTCATCTTACAGAGAAGAAAGGTGACATACTAAAATGTAAGGCACTTCCCACAATGGTGAGGAAAGTGAGGAAACAATTAGAATTGCAATCACCTTGGTAGGATACTCCTAATCTCAGAGGGGGCATTTTTTCTCCTCTAAAAGGGAATGTGATTTTCGTTAAGATTAGTACCCATTTCGTATTCAGTGTTCCAAGAACAACTTCCCTGCACCTGGCACAGGCACTTCCACGGGTGACTGATGAAGAAAACCAACCCACATCTTCTACTTCCTGGGAGAGGATGATGAGAACAGGCATGTTCTGGCACTCCTTGCTTTCCATTTAGTACAATAATGCTGTCAGCATTATAAGAAGTTGTTTCCTAAAACTTCAGGTAATATTTATAATTTAACAAACATAAATTGAAAGCCTGATATGTGCTGGTGTTACTTCTGCACTTTCATTCTGTATAATTATCCCACCACAGAGGGAACTGAGGCCCAATGAGAGAAAGTGCCTAGCCAGAACAGAGACTGGGTTCCAAATCTTCTGTCTCCAAATCCATTCTGCAGTAGATGACTGCTGAGTGCTATTCTGACTTCTGGCTGGGCCACTTCTATTTGAAACCAAAGACAGTGCTGTTAAATGTCCGAGGGCCAAGTGCATTGGTTAACCGCATCAGACAACTATAAGGTAGATAGATGGCAGAGTCAAATGGAGAGAATGAACCTCACTCAAAATGCTTTATGGACCTGCCCATACATTAAATTGTTACTTTTTAAAGTTCCTTTTCTGATGCATCCTGACTGAGAATTTCATCTTATTTGAAGACAATGTAAAATGCCAACTTGCTGCCAAAAACATTCTTGGAGAAATAAAATGAACAAACTTGCTTTCTACTATAATATTTGCAGTATTTGCAATATTTGTTTTTTTAAATTTTTTTTTCAACGTTTATTTATTTTTAGGACAGAGAGAGACAGAGCATGAACGGGGGAGGGGCAGAGAGAGAGAGAGACACAGAATCGGAAACAGGCTCCAGGCTCTGAGCCATCAGCCCAGAGCCTAACGCGGGGCTCGAACTCACAGACCGCGAGATCGTGACCTGGCTGAAGTCGGACGCTTAACCGACTGCGCCACCCAGGCGCCCCAATATTTGCAGTTTTGTACACATCTTGAGGTATAATTTCCAAAAACACTAGGGAGAAAGAGCACTTGTATTGATTTTTCTTTCTTAGGTCCCTATTCAACAATTTAATTTCTTCCATTCATGATGCCTTTCAATTCTCAATCTCTTCTTTCATAAGCTGGAAGAAAATACCCTTTATTATTTGTTCTTATTCTTTAGCCATCATTGTTCACATCAAAAGACTAATTTCTTACACCATTAGAATAACCAAATCAAAATAGCAAGGATCTTGACAATTTAGATTTCAGGGTCTTGACACAAATGAGAATTTTTTTCTTTGAGAAGAATTCTTATGCACTAATTAATCATGCAATTAAGGACTAATTGCTTCATCCCCAAAACCTATAACTTATTCTATAAACCAAATGTTACTCTATCATTATTCAAATAGGAGTATTTAGGCTTTAAATAATCATACAGCACTTAAGTCCTGTTAAACAATCCCACCCATGATGGCTAAACATTTTGTTTTGTTCTACATTTGAGATGGAAACATTACTCAGAATTTTCACTTATACTACTAATGAAATGCATATAAACACCACTGCAGGGAGTAATGCTAAAAGAGAATATCAGACTAAGAATGGAATTTAATAATAGAGTGCTAAGAGATTTACAACAACCCTTTTAATGGTGTAGCATTTGATAGGGGTTTAACAATTCATTAGTTAGTGGCTGCAAAAATGAATGTTAAACACTCAGTTTGATGCTTTGTTTCTATCTCTCTAGTGGACAGGTAATCCACTGGTCTTCAGTGCTGACCTTTTGCTCAGGTTCACACAAATTCAAATAACACCTATCCAATAACTGATCATCAGGTGTCTAGGTATATGCAGGAAATTAAATCAAACCCAGCAGTATACACAAAAGAAATTATATATATATATATATATATATATATATACACACACACACACACACACACACACACACACACACACATATATAGCCTCTGCCTTTTAGGGTTGCACAATCTAGTTAATTTAATCAAATATATCAGGAAAGAGTATTACACCACAGTAGATTGTAAACTGCATAAAGAATGCTAAAGTGACCACTTATTAATAGAAAAGAGTGGTGGTGGGGATAAATCCAAGTATCTATCAATAGGGGACTAGTTTTATAATTCATGGTTCATCCCTACAAAGACATAATAACACTAGGGGGAGAAAATAGAGCCCTTTATGTCATGAAATGGAATAATTACCAAGTTACATTATTAAGTAAAAAAGCAAGGTACAAAGCAGCACTAACTGTGCACAAAAAAGGGAGAAACAATATGCATATACACACGAATTTGCTCCTGAGTATAAGGAGATACACTGTCAAATATGGCTGCCTGTAGTCACATAAGGCTCTTCAGCACTGGGTACGTGGCTAGTGTGATTAAGAATTTAAATTTCAATTTTATGTAATTAACTTTCAAATGTGACTCATTGCAAAATATTTTCAGTTAAAGACAACTTTCTTGCTTTGTAGAATTAGAATCATGTCAACCTTTGCATCATGTAATATATCATTTAAATTGAATTATTTAATGTAGTGCCTAAAATTTTTTAAATTTGATTTGTGGTTCCCATGATATTCGAATGGGCCAGCACTGGTATACAGTGTCCTACCAGGATTTAAAAAAAAACTGATGACACTAATTGCCTCCAGGAACCAAGGACTGGAGGGAGGTCTCTCACTGGTCATTTTTCTCTTTTGAATTTTTTGCCATTTGGATATACTGCCTATTAAAAAACAATGAATAGGAATGCCTTGGTGACTCAGTCAATTGAGCCTCCAACTCTTGATTTCAGCTCAGGTCATGATCCCAGGGTTGTGGGATCAAGTCTCAGGTCAGGCTCTGCTGTGAGCATGCAACCTGCTTGAGATTCTCTTTCTCTCTCTCTTTCTCTCTCTCTGCCCCTCTCCCCTCAAACTCTCTCTCTAAAAAATTAAAATAGGGATGCTGGTGGGGGGGTGCTCAGTTGATTGGGTGTCCGACTTCAGCTTAGGTCATGAACTCATGGTTCATGGGTTCGAGCCCCACATCGGCCTCTGAAGCCTGACTTAGATTCTGTGTCTCCCTCCCCAGCTCACACTCTGTCTCTCTCTCAAAACTAAATGTTAAATTTTTAATAATTAAAAATTAAAATAGAAAATAATGAATAAATGACATGACCTATAAACACCAATGTAAAGAATTACTATCATTAGCATAAAAATTTAATTTTGGATGGAATCTCTCCCCCAAAAAACATAGATGATACTTTTGAAGAAGTTATATATGGTCCTCGGCAGAAGATGCTTTCTAATTACCTAAGATGACAGAAATGTTTCACAAACTAACAGTATCAGAGTTATCAATATAAGAGATAAAAGACTTCAAGCCTTAAACTGCTTAAACTAGCATAATCTAACATGTATGCCACTACCTTTCTTCCATCACAAGACTGTTCTTTCATTTTTCCACTCATTGAACATATTTTCCCCATTTTCTTGTTCCCTTCTTCATCTACATCCCCAAATAAAAATTTAATTATCTCTACATTTCCACTTAGCACCATGTGCATCTACTTGGCTAAGCAAAGAATGGGGGAAAAGCCAGGAAAATCCTCCCCTACACAACTCATGAATGTTTTTTTCTCCATGAAACAGCCATGTATAAACATAAGCAGATCACAATGGGCTCAACTAAATGAGTCCTGGTTATACTACTGAATCACACTTAACATAATTAAATATTATAATGAAAAATCAAATTGCATATGTATGGGGTATGACTATTTCTTCCCAACTTTCCCACCTTATTTTAAAAATCAGTATTTTAAAATTTTTTTCTACTTTGACATAGCTGGTTTTAGAGCTTAAAATGCATATATCAATGGAAATTGTTTTTAATTAGCAATGTTAAGTTTAAGGAAGAAAAAAACGCTGCCATTCTCAAATCCAAAGGATACTCTTCTTTTTCTCTCTCATTCTCCCTTCCACTTCCTCAAGAATGTTTGACATAAAGGGGTGCCTGGGTGGCTCAGATGGTTCAGTTTCCAACTTTGGCTCAGGTCATGATCTCACAGTACATGAGTTTGAGCCCCATGTCGGGCTCTGTGCTGACAGCTCGGAGCTTGGAGCCTGCTTCGGATTCTGTGTCTCCCTTTCTCTCTGCCCCTCCCCCACTCATGCTCTGTGTCTTATTCTCTCAAAAATAAATAATAAACATTTAAAAAAAAAGAATGTTTGACACAGGGGTGCATTGGTGAGTATCATTTAGAGGAAATACTCCAAAGGCCACAGAGAGCATGTGTGCAAAGCCATCCACAACCAGCAGCCCAAGTAAGACAGGTCCCTCACCAGTCACACAGATCACATACCAGAGTGAATGATGAGCACAGTAAACAGAGGTTTTGACTAGGTTTGGTTCAGAGAGCAAGGCACTCGAGATAGCCCTTAACAATTAAAACAAAATGGTTCAGGACCAGAATTTTACAAAATTGCTTCTTGACATGAAATCTTATGAAATTCCCTGTGAAGGCCAATAGATGGTAAAAGATGGAATCAAATAGCTATCACTGTACTACTTCCTGCCTCCTTAACTGTGTATGCCTTCAGCACAGCCCATCATTTCTTAGTATCCCAAGGATGTTCCTTTAATACCAATGGTATCTTTATGTTCAAATTGTTCCAATTATCTGTGGAGTTCCAGAAACTTGGTCTCTCCCCTTGCCTGAGTTTTACTTCCCCAAATCCATGATATTCAAATTTTCATTATCACCAACTTGATGTGCTTAATATCTGGAAGAATACAAAAAATTATTGGATTTGGTTTACCAAAAATTATAGCAAATATTCATTCAACACCATCAAATAACTTCCAGAATTGCCACTCATTCAAACTTGCATAATCTTAAGTGTCCTAAATAACTATGATTCATTAAAAAATGAAAATCGTAAAGTGTTACATCCTCAATATAGAGGAAATCCTGAATTTGGTTAGAAAACACTTGGGGCGCCTGGGTGGCTCAGTTGATTGGGTGTCCGACTTCGGCTCAGGTCATGATATATCGCACTCTGTGAGTTCGAGCTCAGAGCCTGGAGCCTGCCTCGGATTCTGTGTCTCCTTCCCTCTGCCTCTCCCCTGCTCATGCTTTGTCAGTCAAAAATAAATAAACATTAAAAAAAAAATTAAAAAAGAAAACACTTAAAAATGCCCCTTAGTAAGTTCAAGGCTATACCATTACAACTACTAAGTTAGTTGGAAACACATTCCTAGTCTTCACAAGGTTACCAGCACAAACTTCAGGACTAAATTTTCTTAGCATCATCTAAGAAAGAACTTCCTATGTATTTTACATACACACAGGATCACAGATAATTAGAGACTATTCTTAGACATTACTTCTTTCAGACAAAATCATATTTAAAAAAAAATATATATAGTATAGGTTGGAATAGGTTCTAGATACAAAATTTGTCACAACTAAGATATGAGGGGAAAATCAGTCTACTTCTCCTTTCAGATCACTAGTTGTTTTGGTCTGTTTTCTTTTTTTTCCTCATTCAAACAATGTCATACCTAACTTTCCTAGAGGAGGAAATGTTCATAGGTAATAAAACTATCACAGTAAAACCTGCCCTCTTTTCAGAGAAAGAGAAAACTGAAGACAGAAGACTGGTAAGATAGGATAACAACATAAAATTTAAAAATTAGTTTCTTTTCACATGCTAACATTCTTTTCTGCCACCTTTAGCTTTGCCCTCCTGAAGCACAGCAAAAAGATTTTCGCTTGAAGTTAAGGCATCTAGCTGCTCTCTGGGAATGAATATCTTACAGAAAAGCGAAAGACTGGAAGAAACCATGCCCATAATCTAGTAGGCACTCCACCCAGGAGTTTTGCTGCCAGTAAATAACCGAACCATGAATACCAGAGAAAAATGGGGGCTGCATCAGACCATGAGGTCCTTTAAGACAGTCACCCTGTCTCTTTCCTAATTCTATTAAAGCAATGATACTTCACTATTGGCATAAAAGAACAAGGTGAGAAACAAAGGGTTGCTCTTTTCTCTGACACTTCTACTTAAGCATAAAGGAAATAATGAATTCAGTGGCTCTTATAATTATCTTGACCACTGTTGGCTTAATTTGGCCTAGAAACTATAGCACATCCATTGGCCATGGGAATGGAAGGGTGGTAGCCATGTTCAGATTTAGTAATGCAATTTCCTGTTTTTCCAGCAGATCTGAACTGATACACAACTGTAGCAGCAGTTAAAATTCTGGCTCCTGTCACCACTACTCCCCTTGGGGTCATCTCATACTTCCTCACTTCCATTTCTCTAGAAATAATAGCAGGTACGCATGTGTATGCAGGTTAGAGAGATGATAATCCTCAAAGACTGGTGATAAATGTCCCATCTAGGTTTGAGGATCTTAAGTCTATTTCCCTAGAGATATATGTTGGTATAAGTGCAGAAGCTGTAACATTAGGCTACAAACTGAAATGGTATATCTAATTTAACAAGTACACTGGAATGCATACATACTACTTAGTGTTAATCTTCCAAATTAATCAGACTGAAAAACAATGCCCTTTTCCAGTGACATTACCATTTTAAAAATATATTCTGATGTCTTTGGCAATCAGCCTACACACCATATAGAAAATGAGAATCACTACTTTATAGGCGTAACCATATCACGGACCCACAGTATTTTACCTCAGGTTCTCTTTCAACCCCATTTCAGAGGGTTGCCTCTGAACCACTTAGGTTATTTTACAAAATCAAACCCGTCAAAATATGGCATTTCACTCTTAATTCTGTCCAAAACAATTTTCTACAAGTCTGAGGCAATTACGAAAGAAAGCCTCTACGCTATTAACCCAGGCCCTAGTCCCCGTTATCCGCGATTTCACTTTCCGCTCTTTCAGTTGCCAGCGGTCAACCGCAGCCCGGAAGCAGAGGGGCCCCTTCCGGGGAATCGTCACAAGGCCAACTGTAGCCTCACACTGCGTCGTCCGCCTCACGTCATCTCACAAAGGCATTCTGTCATCTCACATCATCACAGGAAGGGTGAGTACAGTCCGATATTTTTGAAGGGGAGGGGAGAGAGGGCTCACGCATGAGCACACACGGGAGCTAGAAAGACGGGCCACATTCATGTAACTTTTATTACATATTATATGATGTGGTGTCTCCCCCTCTCAGACGGGGTCCCCAAATGTGGGGCTACGATGGGGTGGAAACCGGTGGCACTGCTGGCGGAAGATTTCACCTGAGGCAGAACAAAGGAGATAGAAGTTTACGGAATACACTGCCGGGGAGTCCTGGGCAGGAAGGAAAGGAGACACCGTCTCCAAGGAGGCAGTGGGTGGGGGCTGTTTTTAGAGGGAAGGTGTGGACGTATGGGGCCTTACGGAATTTTCCCTTTTTGGTAACTGTGCCTCGTGGTCAGTTCGGGCCTATGGATGTTCTGAGGTGGGTGCCCTGGTGGGCCTGTCTGTATTCAGCTCCGTGGTGGCCGTGGGCCCTCCCTACCTTCCATTGCTCAGGCCTGCTGCCCAAAAGTGGCCTCTACACAGAACTTCTACGGGTACTATTCTGTTTCATGATTAGTTAGGTTGTTCATCTCTCGTTGTGCCTACCTTGTAAGTTAAATTTTATCACAGGTGTGTATGCATAGGGAGAAATGGTAGATGTCAGGAGTTCGGTACTCTCCCGTTTCAGGCACCCACCAGGGGTCTTGGAACATGTCCCCACAGATGAGGGGCGGGGACTACAGTACTTTATATATAACACGTAAGTTGTTGAGAGAGAGAGAGGGAATTGTTTATATTATCTCTGAAGCTCTGATTTCAAAGGGCAGAGTGTTTCTAACAGGGAAGGAGCAAGAGTAAGGAGGAAGAATTACAATGAGGGATTCTGAGGCAACTCTCCGTTTCCCTAGCACCTCCGTTCTCACTATCTCCTAACCACAAACCTGAGAACCTTAATGGGGCTCTGTTTTTTTCTCTGGAGAGTAGGCAGCTAAGAAACCAACCCAGTTCTGTAGTAAATGGGCTCTCCTCCCACCAAATTTCTGAAGGCCTGTCTCTGAGCAATATCCCTGAGCTATATGGCAGGAAAAGGCACAGATATAATCAGGATATTGCCCAACACAGGGCACTACACATATTCAAAACCCAAATGCCTCAATTCATGGCCAATGAAACCTGAAAATTCTGACCTCTGTAAAGATTTTAATGATTTAAAATGTATTAAGTTACAACTAGTACCGAGTTTTCAGCTTTCTAGGAGTTGAGCTTAACAGACTTTTTCTCACACCTGGGCATTCTTTGCTGTCTTAATACTTTCTTTGTCATATTACCCCACAATTCAACTCTACAGCTTTTTTCAATGTCTAAAGCCATTAAATAGTTGTAACTTCTTTACGTTTATAAACAGCATTGTGAACTTACACTATATGAAACTAATAATAAATTACCCAAGCTCACTCTAGCATTTTTCCAAAGACTAGTCAGTCTTTGAGAAGCTTTTCCAAGGGATTCATTCCTCAGATGAAGTATGTATGAAAAACTGAAGACATTTGGCCCTTTATAAATAGTCCTGGGAAACTTCTTTCTCCCATACTTTTAGTTTATTTTTACTGTTAGCAGATGGGAAAAAATTTAGCAAAGCAGTCATAAAAAAAAAAAAAAAGTCTTACAACAACCATCATGCTAATGTTGGAACACTAAAAGCTTACAGATATGAAATATCTTTAACAACAACAAAAACACTTGTTGGAATTATAAAGCCAGTTTGATTTAACTCATAAAATAGGTATAGATGCCTACGCTTAGATAGGAACTCCTTCAACTTTTGGTCTGGCTCTTCTAGACACATTTGCTCCTAAACATCTTAACTATGTATTATTCATTTTTCACAAAAGTGTCTCCAGCACAGAAGTTTAGAACTTCTCTTTAAAATATATTCCAATATCATATGTGAAAACTCTACAATGCTTGCCAAGGGGCCAACCCTAGCCTTCAGTTAAAAAACAAAAAACAAAAACAAACAAAAACAAAAAACCCATCGGGGTGCCTGGGTGGCTCAGTCGGTTAAGCCTCTGACTTTGCCTCAGGTCACAATCTCGTGGTCTGTGGGTTTGAGCCCTGAGTCAGGCTCTGTGCTGACAGCTCAGAGCCTGGAGCCTGTTTAGAGTTCTGTGTGTCTCTCAGTCTGCCCCTCCCTTGCTCATGAGAGCGCACGCGCGCGCGTGCGCTGCTCCCTGGCTCCCTCTCTCTCAAAAATAAACAAACATTAAAGGAAAAATTTTTAAATCAAGGCGCCTAGGTGGCTCAGTCAGTTGAGCATTCGTTGAGAGTTCCAATTCTTTATTTGATCTCACAGTCCTAGGACTGAATCCCGCGTTGGGCTTCATGCTGAGCATGCGGCCTGCTTGGGATCCTCTCTCTCCCTCTATCTCAGCCCCTCCCCAACTCCCACTTGTGCTCGAGTGCACTCTCTCAAAATAAACATTAAAAAAAAAAAATCAATCAGTAATCACCATTCTACAAAATCTTGTATCTTACTCTAAGATATATCTTGTTTTATGCAAGCAGAATATTAATCATTTTGTTCCAATTTAAAGTTCAATACTTAGAAGTCCTTCTGCCAATAAATAAATTTGAATTAAATAATTACTTCACTTATCAATCTCATAAGTTAGTCCAGGAGGGTCAGAAAACTTTTTCTATATATGACCACAGGATAAAACTTTTTACTTTTGAGGTCATATGATCTCTATCTAGATACTCAACTATGATGTGAAAGCCACCATAGACAATATGCAAATGAGTGGGTATTGCTGTGTGCCAATAAGCTCTACCGAGGATAAGACTATCCAGAATATATACAAAACTCCTAAAATTCGACAACCAAAAGAGCAAACCCAACTAAAAAATAGGCAAAGAACTTAAACAGACATTTCTCAAAAGAAGATACACGAATGGCCAATAAGGACATGGAAAGATACTCAACATCAGGAGTCACTAGGAAAATGCAAATCGAAATTGTAAGAGATCACCTCACACTCATTAGGATGGTGACTATCAAAAAAACAAAAACAAAAAAACAGAAAACAACAAGGGTTCACAATCCTTGTGAAATGTTGTTAGGAATGTATAATACCTATAACCACTATGGAAAAACAGAATAGTCCTTGAAATATTAAATAGAATTACCACTTGATCCAGCAATTCTACTTCAAAAGAAGTGAAAGCAGGTATTAAAAAGAGATTTGTAGGGGAGCATGGGTGGCTCAGTCGCTTTATTTTGGCTCAGGTTATGAACCCAGGGTCGTGGGATCCAGCCCTACATCAGACTCTGCACTGACTGTGGAACTTGCTTGAGATTCTCTCTCTCTCCCTCTGTCCCTCTCCCCCCACTCATTCTCTTTAAAAAAAAAAAAAAAAACAAACTTAAAAAAATGTATTTGTATGCCCATGTTGCTAGCAGCCTTATTCACAATAGCTAAAATAAGAAAGCAACCTAGTGTTCATCCAAAGATAAATGGATGAGCAAAGTCCTAAAAAAAAAAGGAAGGAAATTCTGATATATGATACAATATGGATAAACTCTGAGAACAACTCTGAGAACATTATGCTAAGTGAAATAAGCCTGTCACAAAAGAAGATAGAGACTATTTGATTCCACTTATTTGAGGTACCTAGAGTGGTCAAAATCAGAAACTAAAATGGTGGCTGACAGGGGCTTTCAGGGACCAGAGTGTGGGAGCTATGTTTAACAGGTATGGAGTTACAGTTCTATAACGAGAGTTCTGGAAATGGATGGTAGTGCTGATTTTACAACAATATGAATTTACCACTGAACTGTACATTTGAAAATGTTTAAGATAAATCTTGTTATGTGTATTTTACCACCAAAAAAAAAAAAAAAAAAAGAAATTGCAGTTAAAAAAAATAGGTGAAGGGCCCATTTCAGCATTTCAGCCTTCTGGACTTAGTTTGCTTGGCCACAGTTTGCTGATCAGTGACTTAAGCTTCAGTTAAAAAAAAAGTACCATTTCTATATTAACATCATATTCCTTTTTATCCTGTATAGTTACAGAGAAATTCTTTGGTAAAGCTCTTAACATCAGGGGCCAATCTCCTAGTGCCTAGAAAAATGTGTTTTATATAAAGTAAGGGCTTACAAGTGTTGACTAATTAGTTAAATGAAAGCAGTTGTCTCAATAACATGAAGCTTGGGCATTTATATTATATAAATACACCTGGCATTTCAATACTGTAATAAGGTCATAATATTATTCAATATCCTCTAACACATTTAGAGGAAATTAGACTTTGGATAAGAAGTCTAGTATGGACTTAGTTTTATTTTTCTTATTTGGTAATCAAAAATACCCACCTTCGAATTTACACTAAATTTTTAATAACTACCTAATAGCAAAAATAAGCAGCTTATCACATGACAAAAGTTTACTGAGTTAAATTAAATCATCCAAACACATGAAAATTTAATTATTTTGAAGACAGAAACCAAATATTTGTGTTCACTTTATTTTTTTTTAATGTTTGCTTGTTATTTAGAGAGAGAGTGGGAGACAGAATATCAAGCAGGCTCTGCTGTCAGCTCAGAGCCCTTCATGGGCCTTGAACTCAAAAACAACTGTGAGATCATGACCTGAACCGAAACCAAGAGTCAGATGCCTAACCAGCTGAGCCACCCAGGCACCCTTATGTTCATTTTAAATTCTAGGCACTGGGGGTTTTCATAGGCATTAGAAATTGTGGGAGTTTTTAAAATACAAATGTGATTTTAAAAAGAATGAAGACAGGACACTTTATGAAGCCACTCTAAATAAAATACTCTTTAGCCATTCCCATTCAGTGTAATCCACAGTGGCAAACATTGGGTGCCAACATACCTATGGAGGAAGAACACAGGTTTGGGGATCAGATCTTGTTTCTGTTACTCATTCATCCCTTTTAGTGGTGTGTCTTTGAGTATGTTAGTTTAGCTCTCTGAGCCTCAGTTTCCACAACTGCAAAATGGAGTTAATATACTTCCTCAAAAAGGAGTAGCAAATATTTTATTTATCTATTTAATAATATACTATTATTTAGTATAAATTATCTAAATGTAATCTTAAAAAAAAACCAAAAAACTAAAGCTGAAAGTGAGGATCTTGAGTTCCCTAAAAATGATTAACAGAAGCCCCCATTCCACTCATGGCTTCACCTCCATCTCAGATGTTGAAACCTACTTAATCAATAGTTCTCAGATCTGGTAGCACATTACAATCACTGGAACAGCATTTTTAAACCTCTCCACACCTTGTCCCAGCCCAGGTCAAATAAAATCAGAGTAAGTAGTAGGTGTGAGCATGGGTATTAGTTTTAAAGATCTCCAGGTAATGCTCTTGTTGAAACCTCAGCTAAGGCATTCAACCTGTAAGCAGTCAATAAATGTTAGCCGACAAGAATTCAGTATGTACAATCAGTAAAACTTTAGAACCAACAATGCATCCAAATAAAAGCTTAAGCAAGCAGCTGTTAAATCGTTTAATTTTTACACGTCTTAGCTGCAAAATTATCAAGTAGGTTTTTTACCCCTGTCCATTCCTGAAAATTTGTTTCAGAATCAAAGCATTAAGGTCCTTCAAAGCAAGGTCAACTATACTTTTGACATTTAAATTTCAAGGAGTTAAGCAAAAAACAAACAAACAAACAAACAAAAAAGGTATCTGTCAGGGCAAGTATAACTTATCCTGCATAAAACACAAGCACTAGCTAGCAGTTCTAAAGATAATGTACCCAAGCTGATTCTTTGAACTTTAATGAATGTATCTTACAGTGGTCAGGAAAAGAGAAAAAACAAATAACAAAAATAATAATGCATTGAACTCGGCAACTAAGTCCTGGGTTTTCCTTCTGGTTTTGCCACTCACATGTTCTAGGACTTCAGCAAAGCCACTCAGTGTCTCTGGGCTTCAGATTCTCATTTGTAAAATGCAGAGTTGCACTAGATTTCTTTAAAATGATCTGTTACAATGTAAAACTTTGAAAATTACAGAGGGATTCTTTAGAGCAAGGATATCCAAGGAGGACTAAAGTAGGCTTCATAGATTATTGGAGTCATGAGTCATGGTTTAACTAGTTTTATAGTAAGGAATGTACTTCCCAAATCTAATAATTATAACATATTGAGACTGCCCCTTACTGCCTCCCGTAAACCCATATCTAAGATTTTTCCCCCCACAATTAAATCATTTTTAATGTGCTGGGGTTTTTGAGGAAAAAAAGCAATACTGAATATTCAACAAATATTACATAATAGGCACTTGGAATATACCAAGGGACAAGATAGAAAAATGAAAAAAAGATAATTTTTTTTACATTTATATTTTGCAGATATTGATAACTTCTTTAAATAGAATACAAAGTAAAATGATACAGTGGGGCATGTTACTCTAGATAAGATGTTGAAACATTTTTGCAGATATCCCTCATTCAATTAGGAGAGGAGGGTAAAATTCCTTAAAAGTATTTTCTTCATAGTTGAATTACAAAATGCAGTTTTATACATTATTTTCAAGAATTATTTGAAATTCTCAAAAGTAAAATCTGAAGCATCTTAATTACAGTCGTGCTTATCACTAGACAGCTCTTTGCACTTCTTCATCCCAAAGCCATCTGATCTCTATTTTACTCAGAAGTATTGATTTCTGACCACAAGTACATGTATTTTGTGTATATGCATATGATTTTTTAATTGTACCTTAACCTGATCCATTTTCAAACCCACCAGTTTAATACTATCTTATTTTGTGGCACCCAAATACATTTCTGTATTCCTGAAAGTTGTCTCCTGTTCAGTTTACATATCTCTGTAGTCCCTATGCTTTTATGATTGATATCTTTCTACCAGTATATTTCTTTACTCACATATATATGGAATATATGGAAGAATATATATTACACTGAACAATGAAAACACTGGGAAAATGGGAACGGAAGTCAAGAGTAATAGGGCTATTTGCAGAGGGGAGAAGATCATTCAAACAAAATGAAAGAATTAATTCATACACTACATGTTATGTTTCCTCCACGTAAGCATTATATTAAAAATCTTCTATATTAGTCATGTTGCTTTGAGACTTCTCCATGTTTCCTCTAGACAACTGCCAACGTTCGCATGGTCTCTGATGAATAAACATGCTGTGACTTGCTTCTAAGGAAACGCCTGTCATGTTCCAGGGAAAAATGACTTCTCTTAAATCAGGAAACTGATTTAAGAAAACTGCACAACTCCCATTCATTAGTTACAAAGTCGATTTTTCCTTAACGTTTCTTTTCTGGAATCTTTGTCTTCCCTTTAGGACATTGCTGCCTTCAGATTAACTATCAGAAAGGAAATTTGAGTTGCGGGAATATATGCAGGAAAAGTTACACTACATCAAAGGGGTTCCCACTTCAGAAGCTCAAGGAGCACCTAAGTTAAGCCTTCCCTGTTTACCGAGACTAAGGTTATTTTCAGGTTCTCCCCATCTCTTGCAGAACTACCTGTTCTCATTACTGTTTACCCAAATGCTTAGCAAGGTGATTAGCATATCTGGCAGGAAGACACGCTTCATTTAATATTAACTCACCATGTGACAGCCCATTCCCCCTCCAATCTCTCTTCAAACACGTGAGGACACAAAGAAAAGTATCGTTGTTTGCAGTCTGACTTAGCGCTAGGCTTTGGCACCAGCAATTGGCCACAGGCACACACACCCCCAATCACAGACGCTCACGCAGCCGGGTCCCGGAGCTGTCATGAGGGCTGACAGCTGGCACACCCTCCCGTTGCCCTCCACTGCTCGCAGAAAGCCCCTTCCTTACCGTCACTTTGACACTGCTCACCTGCCTGGGCCTCAGCCCTCAGCCAAGGAAACTTTTTTCCCCCTTCCCAAGAGCTCACTCACAGGTATCGTCCGCCGCTCTTCCAGAGCCCCAAACAAGGGGCTCTTTGTTACTATTTTTGCTCCAGGACTCCTCACTCAGTTCCCGGCATTCGGCTGCCCTTCAGCAGCTCAGCGCAGCCCCAGTAGGAAAGGAATCAAAACTACCAGAACCCCCGTCCCCCCTCCCCAGCCCAGACGGCCTCCAAGGAGGCCGGGAGGAAACAGCCTCCTAGGCTGCCTATCCCTCGGCCAGTGAGTCAGGCAGCTGGCAGGGCAGCGAGTTGCCAGCCAGGTAAACGCGCTGCGGCCTTGCCGCCTTCGCCCTCCCCGGAGACCCGGCGGCCCGGCGCTCGCGGCTTACCCTGCTGGGGCGGCGGGCGGCGGGAGCGCCGCCAGGGCGTCCTGCGCGCGGGGGGCTCTGCTGTCCATCGCCCTGCGGGGCGCTGCGCGGGCTCCAGCTCCGAGGCGGCGTGTCACTACTAGAGTGGGAGAGGCCGGCCGGTCAGGGCGGGACGCGCGCCTACCCGAGGCCTGAGCGGGGCGGGCTGCGCGTCGAGAGCCCGCCCGAGCCCCCCAGCCCCGGGCCGGCCCGCCTCCCGGGTGCGCTTCCACCTGCGGGCCGCGGCTCCGAGCCCGCGGGCGCCCCCGCCTCGGGTCCTAGCGGCCGTCCGCAGCTGCGGCGGTGGGAGGCGGCGCTGCAGCCCCCGCCCCGTGGGGCTTACTGGGTAGCCATTTGGCGCCTCTCGGGGCGGGAGAGGAGCAGCCCCGGCTGGAAGGAGGAGGAGCGGGGCCAGAAGCGCGGCTCGCAGGGGCAGCCGCCACGCCGGCAGCGCGTCTCCGGGCCCCCCCCGGCCGAGTTTGCACAAACAACGCCCTGGGAAAACTTTTCGCGACGAAAAGTTGAGAGAGCTAATTCCTCTTTTCCCACCCAGGGCTCCTACTTTCTTTTCAGAAGGAGACAGTAGCGCGCCTGTTCTCTCCCGCGGCTTCCTCTCCCACTCTTCCCTCCCCCGGAGCGCGCGCTCGCAGTTGGTCTCTCAAGCCAGGACTTGAAGGAGGAGAGGGTGGCAGCCTCTCCCAGGCCGAGGCAGCGCCTCCCCCGCCCCGCGGGCAGGGTGTCGGACGCTCGCTTGGCGCCGCGGGGCCTTCCCCGAGCCGGCTCACTCACCCTGCCCCATTTCCCTGTCCAGAGCCCCGGAGCTCGCCACCGCCTCCGCCGGACGGCCACCTAGAAGTGGTGGTGAGGCTCGGCTGCATCGGAGCGAGAAAGGCAGCGAGCCGGGGACAAAAACTGGGGGCGGAGGGGGGGTGCCGAGGGCCGGGTAGGAATTTCCCTCCGCCCACCCCACCCCCGCCCCGGTTTCGGGTCTTTGGGGTCTGTCTGGGGAAGCCGAACGGAAAGGTAACTCCCACGCCGAGAGTTCCCAGTCCCGTCGCCAGGGTGTTGCTTCGGGAAGCCGGGCGCGCGGGGAGCCGGACAGGTGGGGAGGAAGGGTAGGTACCTGCCCGGTGAGGACTGGAGGGGAGGATCCCGGCTGCCGCGGAAGTGCGGAGAGAAACTCGCCGAACGGGGCCTGCAGCGTGCCCTCCCGGCGGTTCGACTTTTCACGTCCAGCGCGGTTTTTTTTGTTTTTTTGTTTTTTTGTTTTTTTAGCTCCAACTTGACCTCTAACGTTGCTATTCGGTTAAAAGCGCACCTGTGACTGATTTTTCTAATCAGTGGCAGGTTTAAGCTTGCCCCGTCTTCAGAAGCATATTTCTTTCCTTCTTTTTAAGCATATAACAGCTGTGACATCAGGACTGGAAAATAGTGTCTGACGATAACCTAGAACAAATGATATATTTTATTCCCCTCTTGGAATTTTACGGGAATAAAAGAATCACAGACACAGCTGCGTGCTTGTTTGTACATTTTAGTTACCACGTGCATGCTCTGTAGATGATTCTTTACACCTGACAAACAGGTATATTTGCTTATCTTGTATATTGTAAGCGTCAGTTGTTGTAAGATGTAAGACATTTCTGATGGGTTCAAAAGCTTGCTTTCAGAAAAATGTGAAATTAAGTTGTCCTTAAACTACGGTTTAAGAGTAAAAATATTTCAATAAAATAACGAAAAGACTAGGTGAAAAAGCATCCTACAGGAGGCCTCTGCTGTGGTATTAGCATCAAGTAACAAATCTTAGCCAGTTCACCCTAGTGATAGGATAACGTTTGACAGGTGGCAAAAATTAAACAGATATGTAAAGCCAATGCTTGACTAAATGCCCCTTATTATTTAAGCATTGCAGAAATAAAAAAGATTGCTGAAACTGACATACTAAATACCTAACAATATGCCATTTGTATGTTGTGGGCAGTCATTCTATGTATTCCTTTCTGCGCATAATACATTCCTTTCAATGTATCTTTACATATGGAAAGGGAAAAAAGTGGCCTATGAAGATATTGAAACCATATCAGAAAAAGTTGCATTTTAGTCTCTAAACAACTCAAGTTAAAGAATTTCATGAATCAATCATGCCTCTAAATGACTTTTACAGTTGCTTGCCCAGACAGTAATGCAAGCATTGAGTAACAGTGAAACTGAAGTCTATAACTTTCAATCACAAAATCAAGATTAAACATTAATTATTTTCAGCCTTAATTTATGACATGCTAATAATACTGACTCCATTAGTCTAACCTGAAACATAAAACATTTTCCTAACGTTTCATAACTGCTGAAGGCATTTTCAATGCTCACCAATTTTTCCTGTCCAACTTCTAGTTTTAGGCATAGGGGAGGATTACACTCTCCACACCACTGAAATTAGGTATGGTGATGTAACTTGTTTGAATAAGTAAATGTGAGCAGACATGAAATGTTTCATTTCCTGGTGGAATCACCTAAAGGCCAGTGCTTGACTCCATGCTCTCTTTCTTGCTGCTGCAATCATGAAAGTGAGTATGAAGATGAAGGGGCACAGGACTGAAGTATCCTGGATTGCCAAGCATCACTTAGCCTTCCTTAGGTATAATCATGTTTGACAACTTTCCAAATCACTAATAGGCTAGAGCTCATATGGTACTAACCTAGATCCCTAGAGCCTGCTAATTATATGCATAGTTTATTAATAAAACAGTAATCGTAGTTGCTATAAACTACCTCCTCTCAATCCTTCCCTCTGGTTATGCTAAACTATTGCAAAATTACCCGAGTTTCCAAAATTTTAGTTAATTTCTTTCTGTTTGGAAATCCTCCTCCTTCATTCCATTCAACCTTTTTTAATACATGTACTTAGGTATTTTCTCATCTGAAAGACCTTCCTAACTGCACAGATAGAATTAGCCCCTTAGCCCCCAGTAAATTTTGTTAGGTGGGGCCAGAGCCCCATATGATATTTTCAGTTTTTCAGTTATACAGTAACAAGGTTTGGGGGGGGGCGGGTCGGCAGTGAACTCGAGAGGCTATGTCTTATCCTTTATGTCCTGAAAGGGTTGCCCAGAACTCAGGAGGCTCTTCAGAAATATCTGTGGAATGAATGAAGGAGTAAAGAGATCCTTAGACTCCATTCCTCAGGGCAATTGTAAGAGGCAAGTGGGACCTTAAACCGGGAAAGGCCTTTTCAATTCAAAAGAATTGGCAGACCATTTTAAATGGAACAGATAGTGAGTTTGTCCCTCTAGGGAGAGAAGACTTATTCTCCATGTGTGGTCACCTACCTGATGGTGTTGGTTTCAAAATCACCAGGTAGAAAGAAGATACATTTTGCTGTATATCTCTTTGAATGATAATTTAGGTTTCAAATTTCTGCTGGAGAGTATTAAAAGGGAAAAAGTTTTACATAATAAATACATATATGCTATATAAAAAGCACACACTGTTTAAAGTGGGCAATGCAAAAATTGTTGGAGACTTAAAATGGAGTTTGTCTAAATGTTTTTTAAACTAATTGGGACAATGACAAACTTTTTTAATGTTTAAGTATGTTTTTATTCAAGTATAAGTGCCATTGAAAAGATTTATTTAAACCATACTTCAGAGGTAGTAAATATCTTCCTATGCACTTCACTTTTGCATAATACTGCCTAAAGAAAGTGCTTCTTTTATATCATCCTAGATTGTGTAGATGTGTGTGTGTGTGAGCTTTTACACAGCAAGATCAGAGATGTAAGGTAATGTTCAACTTTAATGAACCTCTTCAGACTTTGAATTTCACGGGAGCTCTTTAATCTCAGGCAAGCATGTCTTTTTTAAAAAATTTCTTTTAAGGTCTTTATGAGAGTTTATTGATGACAACAGGGAGCCAAAAGTCAGGATTTTATTCTCAAGTCTGAAATATATACAAAAATAGTTTATTATCATTTTATCTTCATATAGGTTTTTTTTTTTTTTTTTTTTTTTTTTTTTTTTTTTTTTTATCATTTACAGAGTACTCCTACCTGACTTAAAACATAGAAAGTGTTGTTACGAGTCAGTGTCTTCCATACAAATACTTCATGAGAGAGCTTTATCCTAAAGTACCCAAATCCTTTTTTTTCTCTGGCAGCCAGGAATCCTAGTCAGGTTTTCTACTTAGTCACTACTGTCTTTATCTTTATCATTAGCATATCTGCTTTTCCTGCCTCTCTTATTCTTATTTATCATCTTATTTTAATGCCTTTCACATTCAGACTGCCCACCAATAGATTCATAGGTGAAAATAAATTCGATAGATGTATATGTTTTTGAAATATTGTGGCTTCTTTACTTCAGGCATATCATAGCTATCTATCACAAGATAGCTATCCTATGAAAAATTCTCATTAATTTTTATTGGACACTTTTTCTCTTTGCATTGAAGACAAAAGCATTTGCAGGAATATGTAAAAAATGATTAAGTTTAAAAATGGTTGCGGGGCGCCTGGGTGGCGCAGTCGGTTAAGCGTCCGACTTCAGCCAGGTCACGATCTCACGGTCCGTGAGTTCAAGCCCCGCGTCAGGCTCTGGGCTGATGGCTCGGAGCCTGGAGCCTGTTTCCGATTCTGTGTCTCCCTCTCTCTCTGCCCCTCCCCCGTTCATGCTCTGTCTCTGTCTGTCCCATAAATAAATAAAAACGTTGAAAAAAAAATGGTTGCGTGTTTGTATGATGTCTAATGTATGTGATTATAATAAAACAGATTAGTTTTGTCCATTGAAATTACTTCCAGAACAATTGTTAATTACATTTATTTAAAAGCAAATACAGGGGCGTGTGGCTGGTGTGGTTGGTGAAGCATGCAACTCTTGATCTCAGGGTTGTGAGTTCAAGCCCTATATTCAGCATAGAGCTTACTTAAAAAAAAAAAAAAATAGAAGCAGATACAGTAACTAAAGGTTGTATTATTTATATAGTTTTTAATAACCATGGTATTCATAGCCATTTCTTGTGTAAAGAATGTTCATAAAATTTTTAATTTGTGAAATAAATACTCAAATGAAATGGTAATATAATAATTATATTAAGTATTTCATACATGTTTCCTCTTTAAGTATTGTAGATCACAAGTCTGTTCTTGGAGGGTTTGGGGGCTTGGAGGATTTTATATTTTTTATGCAATTATTTATATACTGTTAAACAGAGGAAGGAAGTCATATTTGGCTAAAACATTTCTAAAATATCAGTAAATTCCTATTTTTCCTCAATGAAGTTTGACATTTACTTGTATCAGAGTGTGAAGAAAATAAGAATGGTACTATTTATTTTAAAAAATGTAAATGTACACTTCATGGCCACATGTTTGGAATTATATCTTGTTATATCATTTATCTTTTGGGGGGGTCATTTATAACCAACCACTCTAGAAACTGAAAGTACGGAAATAAATATACTTTCTTGTCAATTTTAATGAGCTTTTAACTTATATTTTATATTTTGAAACTTAGAAGATCATTGTGCTATTTTCTTAGCATAGAATTTCCAAGTAAATTACATATTTATGAATTAATAATCACTGCAGGATCCCTTACCTCTCTTCCAACAGATAAAATTAAACATTTTTTCAATCCTAATTATCAAAAGAAGAAATGCCTGAGTTTAGTATGCTGTGTCTCTTATAATAAATTAAACTGCATTTCTGTATTATCACATGCATTTCTAAGTGAAGACTCTTTTTTTTACAATGCACACATTCCGGGATAGAGGTGAGGCCTCTGGAAGCATGCATGGGCATGCAGACATGTGAAATATTTAGTACTACAGGCACACAGGAGGGCAGTTTTCAGTGCCCATCCAAATTCCAAGCTACAGAGTCTGATATAGCAACAAAGTTGCCTAAACTCTATTTTCTTATTGCCTCTTTAAGATGTCCTTTTGTCAAAATGAATTTCTGCTTCTAGGGATTCTACAATTCTATCATTGGTTGGCAGTAATTGTCTTATTCATTGGAAAACAGTGAGCCCTTTTATGTCATTTAAGTATCAGCTCTGTTTCAAAGTAACCTTGTGATTTACAATTTAAACACCATTCTTATATGGATGTTTACGCTCTTTTCTTAAAAAACAAAAACAGGCTAAGGAACAAAAAGTAAATTTAAATTATATCTATTTGATGTAATACAATTAACTAAATCTTTGTATCTAGCATTTTACTATTGCCTATGGGATTCTAAAGATAGCTGGGAGCTACTTTTCTCTCTTAAGGAGCATGGTAAACTCTTAACTGCTTGTTGGTTTCCACATATCTCAAAATATACAACTTTCACCAAGGCAGTCACTGACTCTGTCTTTCCAGACATAAAACCTCACAAGTCTCAGCATATTTCATTCTGTCAGGACTCTGCATCCAACTTCTTTGCCTTTTCTCTTGGGAAGCTGAGAATGTGTGTGGTTAACTAAGTACCACAGCAGTTAAGAGCTCAGTCTCTGGAGCCAGACAGATTTGGGTTCACATCCCTGGCTTGGACACTCACTATCTAGGTAACATTAGGACAGTTGCTATTTCTGCAGAGAATAAGCATTCAGTGAAGGCAAGATAAGCATCCAATAAGGGGTAAGGAAACCCTTTTCTTAAAGAATGGGAGCCAACTGTGTTTTGGTTAAGGCCTGGTCTGTAGAGCAGAAGTCTTCCTGCTCCAAGCTGGGAGCTCCTGGCTTTTTGTGCCTGTGATGACCTTGGTCAAGTCATTCAACTGTTGAATCTTTGATTTCCTTAACTCTATAATGAGTCTGAGTTCTTTTTCTTTCCGTTCATGTTGAGTAATCAAGCTCCTTGCATTAAAAACTATATTGGATGTATGTATACGGACTATTGAACAAACTTCACATTATAGCACCTTGCAAAGTGCTTTCATTCACTGAGTCTAGTTTTAGTCTTTTGAGTTTGCAGAGATAGACAGTTACATCTCTATTTTACCATTCTGGAAAATGAAGCAAATGACTTCCCTGAGGATATAATACCAGAGAAGTGGCAAAACTAAGAGCAAAAGTTATTTTTTTTCTATTTTATTATTGTTAGTAACATTGCAGTTACTTTGCTGTAAGGATAACACATTGAGAAAAAACCTGGGGTAGTCCACAGAACATTAATATTATTATATAAACATCATGCCGAATATCATTTCCCATCTCTAAATCCTAGGTCTAAGGTACTGGCCACCTAAACCTGTCTAATCCCAAAAGACCTACTTTAGCTTGGGAAGACTTTGAGGTTGTTAATGTTTCCAGTTTCATCCAAGAAATATGAAGGTCATAAATGCAAAACAAAAATTTAAAGATGATCAGAAATCCAGATGCATTCTGGAGTGAGCCACCCTTGACCAAACCAAGAACAAAGGTGCTCTAAAATGTGATCGGTTTTTATTAATAATCTGCCTACTAGAGGACCACAGAACCACACAGACATTCTGAAAACTATATAGAATAGTGTTAAGTTGAATAGGATTTCTCTTATACCTCTCAAGGTCCATTCAATGAGGGATTTGCAGCTAAATTAATTACACTGCATATTTCCTCCTACTTACAAGGGGGAAAATTACCTGGATATCAAAGGCAGTCAGTCAAGGAAAATAACTCGAAAGTGTGTATTTGGCATATGGATAATATGATATAAAGAACACACTACCAAAAGTCCAGCTAGTGTGTAGAAGTTACTATATCTAGTACACGTCAGACATGGGGTTTTTTTTGAACATTAATTATTGGCTACTTTAACTATTTTGCTCTAGTGACTGTGGTAGAAGTGGGAAAATGTGATAGGATAGCAGAAAGGGGTGGAATTATAAATCGATTGTACATATTTGAGTGTGCCAACTTTGAGTCTTTTTTTTATATGTGAATGAGGAAAATAATACCTATTTCATTAACAGACTGAGCAGAATGCCTAGTAGGGTAGTCAGGCAGCTTTGATTAAAAAGGTATTTGAAAAAAAAGATACTAGAAGGAGCTGGGCAGATCACTGTTGAATGAAATATTTTCTTCTGGGTTCATAATATTTATCAGACAGGGGCGCCTGGGTGGCTCAGTCGGTTAAGCGTCCGACTTTGCCTCAGGTCACGATCTCGAAGTTTTGAGTTCGAGCCCCACGTCAGGCCCTGACAGCTCAGAGCCTGGAGCCTGCTTCGAATTCTGTGTCTCCCTCTCTCTCTGCCCCGCCCCAGCTCACAATCTCTTTCTCAAAAATAAATAAACATTTAAAAAAATTTTTTAATTATATTATATTTATCAGACATCACAAGATACCTAGGTAGAAGACAAGACTTGTGTAAGGTGATTTTCCTTGGTGTGTTCTTATATGATTATATATTTACAGGACCTACTGTACAAATTTCAGGGGCACCTGGGTGGCTCAGTCAGTTAAGTGTCTGATTCTTGGTTTCCACTCAGATCACTATCTCACGGTTCATGAGTTCGAGCCCCATATTAGACTGTCTGTTGTTAGTGTGGAGCCTGCTTTGGATCCTCTGTCTCCCTCTCTCTCTCTGCCTCTCCCACTTGCGTGTGTGTGTGCACTCTCTTTCTCTCTCTCTTTCTCAAAAATAATAAACATTTTAGGGGCGCCTGGTTGGCGCAGTTAGTTAAGCATCGGAGTCTTGATTTAGGCTCAGGTCATGATATCATGGTTTGTGAGTTTGAACCCCACCTGGGGCTCTGTGCTGATGGCTCAGAGCCTTCTTGGGATTCACTCTCTCACCCTGTCTTTCTGCCCCTTCCCTACTTGTGTGCGCATGCTCGCTGTCTCTCTCTCAAAATAAATAAAAACTTCAAAATAATAAAAAATAAATAAGCATGAAAAAATTCCTGGGTAGTATATATATTCTAGAACTTTAAAGTTTTCTGTTATAATAAATAAGGTGGATTACTTTGGTCAGCAAGAACAAATATTCTCATACAAAGATCTGGGAATGGACTGAGTAAATACATAGTTATCTTTAGAATAAAAACATGATAATGGAATTAAGATGTTCTTTCTGAGGGTGCAAATGCAATGATATACAAACATTATCAGTTTTAACCTCTGAATTCCCTGACTGCATGGGAACTATTTATGACAGTCAGTGCCTTTTGTTTGAAATGTTACTAAAACATAGTGTTACATCTAGAAAATGTGAGGCTACTTTCTATATATTTTGATTTGGATTAAGTATTGCCTCATAGCTCCAGGCATGATTCTTATGCATGTTATAAATTTTGCAACCTGCCAATGCTATAGAACAAGCTGAGTTATTGCTAACATTATTTCAATACACAAGAGCTTCCTTCCCATCCTTTCTGAAATATGTCACTTTTTTTCTTTTGTTTTTTAAATAATGTTAGGGGAAGTTGAGGAATTTAAAAAGTGAGTTGGTAGAACATGCTAATAGTAGCTTTGGAATACAATCCTTCCATTCATGAGTTCTATGCTTCAACTGACATTGACTGTAGAAGTCTAGCAAAAAACCAATACATTACCTAGTTATTTCAGCATTAACATCTCTTCAAACTTCAAAGTCAAGGAATTCAGTGAAGCTAGTATTTTACAATTATAGTTTTATTAGTGATAATTCATAATCCCATATCTGGAGGAAAGTTTGGAAAATTATTTTGTAATTTTTAGTTTCTGCATCAATAAAATGGTGATAAATTGGTATGCTATTTTTTATTAAGATGTTGAGGTTTTTATTTTTTTTATAAAGATTTCATTTTTAAGTAACCTCCACATCCAGCCTGGGGCTGGGAACTCACACCCCGGAGATGAAGAGTTACAGGCTCTACCGGCTAAGCCAGCCAGGTATCCCCAGTTAGTATGATATTCTTTGTTCTAAGGTTTGAATTATGAATAAATAAGAAATGATTGTACTCTACAAAAAAAGTCTAACTGTAACAGGTAGGAATTATGCAATGTTAAATCTGAGAAAGAACCATCCATTACATTTCTTAGAAAACCAACACTTAGAAAATAGGATTGTCAGGTTTAATAAATAAAAATACAGGATGCCCAGGGGCCGGACTTGTGGCGGGGCAGGCTGGGATCTTAAGCCTGAGTCAACCTTTGCTCCCACAGGTCTGCCAACAGTATTCTGCCCCTGCTGGGCCATGTGCCCCTCACTGCTCCTCGCACTGGGTCAGCTGTCACCAGGCTCCACGCTGCACCCACCCCACCATCCAGCCTCTGCGGTGCGACAGCACACCCAGGAAGAAAAAGCTTTTGTTGCATTCCTGAATGATGAAATTAAGGAGAAAAAGAAGATAGAGAAGAATTAAGTACCTCCCCAAGATGTCTGGAGATTGGGAGCTGGAAGTGAATGGGACACCAGCCAAATTAGTGTGGAAAGTTACTGGAGAAAAGATCAGTCACTTTCAACATTAACAATAGCATCCCACCGACATTTGATGGGGAGGAGGAGCCCTCCCTAGGGCAGAAGGTTGAACAACAGGAACCTGAATTGACGTCCGCTCCTAATTTTGTGGTTGAAGTTATAAAGAATGTTGGTAAGAAGGCCCTATTCCTGGACTGTCACTATCCAAAAGATGAGGCTGGGCAAGGAGAAGGAGAATGACATTTTCTCCCTCAGGGAGGTGAGCTTTCAGCCCATGGCAAGTCTGTGTGGAAGGACATGAATTACACATTCAACACTGATTCTCTGGACTGGGCCTTATAGTGACTACCTGATGGATTTCGTGGCAGGCGGAGGTGTGGATAACACTTTTGCAGGTGAGTTGATGGAGCTCAGCACAGCCCTGGAGCACCAGGAATGCATTGCTTTTCTCCAAGATCTCAGAAGAGATCTCAAGAGCCAATAGAGCAGACAAGATGTTGAATACCTTTATTTTATGCCAGGCATTGTCCAGGGAACAAACCTACTGTGAAGCCAGACACACACGTACTTCAAAATGCTTTTCGTCTCATTCATTATCATTAAAAATAATCCAACTTAAATCATTTCCATTGCCCTCTTAGTTACTGTTCACTTATTTCTTCCCTACAAATATGGTATTCCTAGATGTTTGTATAACATAAGACAATAAAATTGCTTTATCTCCTCCAAAAAAAAAGTGCCCAGTTAAATTTGGATTTCACATAAACAGTGAATATTTTTTGCCGTAAGTATGTCCCATGCAATAGTTATACTAAATAATGATTTGTTGTCTATCTGAAAATCAAATTTAACTGAGCATCCTGTATTTTATCTGACAACCCTCCCGTAAAGGTATCATAATTCTTTTTGAAAGGCTTACAGCTAACTATATGCTGATGGCAGGAGTAAAATCTGAACAATTAAGGAGTTTACACACACTCCTACAAAGGACTGTTATATAGTAGAATGTTTTAGAAAATAAAATAACCGTATTTTATAACTAATTTCATAAGAAACTGAAAACAATCTAATTGCTTAAAGTGGAAAGCTTTGGAGCACCTGGGTGGCTCAGTCAGTTGAGCATCTGATTCTTGATTTCAGCTCAGGTTGCAGTCCCAGGGTCATGGTCCCAGGGTCATGGGATCAAGCCCCACACTAGGCTCTACGTTGAGTGTGGAGCTTGCTTCGGACTCTCTCTCTCTCTCTCTCTCTCTCTCTCTCT
This sequence comes from Herpailurus yagouaroundi, assembly GCF_014898765.1. NCBI lineage: Eukaryota > Metazoa > Chordata > Mammalia > Carnivora > Felidae > Herpailurus > Herpailurus yagouaroundi. Next base: position 46,377,800 of record NW_024412395.1, read on the forward strand.
CCCCCACTCTCCCCCACTTGTACGCTCTCTCTCTTTCTAAAAATAAAAAAATAAAATGGAAATCTTTGGATCTATTGATTCTAGTTACCAAGCTCTGAATTACTTTATTCTCTCAGAATTTAAAAAGTGCTTACTTTTACAAATAAGTTTCTTTTTAAATTTTTGCTAAAACATTAGAAGCTCAGTCATCGCTATTAACCAGAGCTGAAAAGCAGCTATTCCTCAAAGCATGTTTTCCAAATACTTCTAGTCAATAATTCAAGTCATTTTTAAGTAAAGTCTCAGCTAAGAAAAAGTAAGAATTAGAATTATTTAGTATCATCTTATAGCCCTATTCTGACCTACACTTAATGTTTTAGATTATCACTTATTTTATAATATATTATCACAAGCTACCTTTATTCATTTTTGTGAGTAACTTAAATCTAAGACTTCAGCACTAACCTGTTGAGTTGCAGAGACACAGACAGAGATGTCACCTAGTTTCCTTGAAACTGAGTCAGGGGCTCTTCAGTTGGCCTTACCTTGTGAGGTCACTGTGGCCCGAAGATCTTAGGTTTCTTCATTTAACCTTAAGTACATTTCTCCTTTTCACATAAATTCTTAATTTAATCATTTTATATGTTTTCAAAATTATAGATATAAAGTTGGCAATATCCTATTTGTTCAGTTCTAAAAAAGCTGTAATTATGTCACTTTTTTTCATTCCAGCAGCGTTTGCTTATGTCATCCATCTTTTATTCTTGTTAATCTTTCCAGAAGCATGTCGATTTTATAAGGCTTTAGTAACCAACTTTTGGCTTTGTTGATCTCCACTGCATGTTCATTTCCACATTTTTAAAATGAAATGCGTTGCTCTGTGAAGTGGCCCTGGGTAAAGGTCCAATTGGGGTTAGAAGGCAACTTATCAGGCAGGTTATAGAGATTATACCGTCCTGAGTGAGAAGTTGGACCAATGTTTTAGGCACCCTCTAAATTTAAGAATCTTTGTTTTTGAGAGCTGTGCTATTTAGCAAGAATAGTAGATGTAGCTAGCTCCAAATGATAACTTCTTTCATAAAAGCATTCCTTTCAAATATGAAGTAAGGAAACATGATAAAACTAAAAGATCTTAAAATTCTATAAAAGAGATTTTATCAAGAATACAAACTACAACACATGATGCCTCCCAACAAACCTTAAAGAAAAAAAATCTCTTACCAATGTTGTGATAATAATATGTTTGATATTTTTTATATTTACTTTTAAATGGTAAAGAACTCTATATATTTTAAAGATATAATTCTTGTGACATGCTTGTAAGGCAAAGAGAAGGCATATTTAATTCTTATTTTAAAGATGAATAAAATGTGACTCAAATTTATTATAGCATTTCTCAAGGACACAAATACTGGATGAGTAGTACTTAAACTCTGCATATTTTTAGTAAAGAACACAGTACATTAGCTTACCTTAATCCCAGAAACTATTTTTAAATTATTTAAAGAATATAACATTATTTCCAGTTATTTTATTTTATTTTATTTTATTTTATTTTATTTTATTTTATTTTAGAGAGAGTATGAGTGAGTGGGTGGGGGAAGTGGCAGAGAAAGAGAGAGAGAGAAGCTTAAGCGGGCTCCATGCTGCACACAGAGCCCAACACAGGGCTCAATCTTTGACCCTGGGATCATGACCTGACCTGAAATCAAGAGTCCCACACTTAACTGCCTGAACCACCCAGGTGTCCCTCCAGTTATTTTAGCATTAAATTAAAGTTACTCTAATCACTAATAATTTATCAATAATACTAGAATCACTATAAAAATAATAAAGTAAAAATTGGAATGTTGGACTGAAATGTTCTTCAAATTTCTCTCTAAAAATAATCAATCATGCCAAATGGCATTACCCAAAAGTACTATTTTGTAAGAAAAGTACAATATACAGATATAAGTCTTTTAAATCTTAAGACTAGGTCCCAAAATCGGTGACCATATATACTGAAATCCTTTAAGAAAGGATAAATAGATAAATCACTTTAAAAAGTAATATATCAGGGGTGCCTGGGGGGCTCAGTCAGATGAGTGTGCAACTCTTGATTTTGGCTCGGGTCATGATCCCAGAGCTTAAGATTCTCTCTTTCCCTCCGCCCCTCTTTGCTACTCGCTCTCTCTCTCTCTCTCTCTCTCTCTCTCAAATAATAAAAAAGAGAGTCACCTGGGTGGCTTAGTTGGTTAAGCCTCTGACTTTGTTTCAGGTGATGATCTCAGGGTTTGTGAGTTCAAGCCCCGCATTGGGCTCTGTGCTGACAGAGCCTGGAGCCTGCTTCAGTTTCTGTGTCTCCCTCTTTCCCTGCCCCTCCCCTATTTGCACTCTCTCTCTCTCTCTCTCTCAAAAATAAATAAATGTTAAAAAAAATTTTAAATAATAAAAAATACATCAAAATGCTATTCATTTTTGTCATATTATTTTTACTAAAGCTGTCTCTATTGTGTAAAAGCTTACAGGAGATGATATTAAGTACTTAGTACTTCTGAGTTTTAGTTGCTAAATGGGGATAGATTGAGGAGCTATTAAAACAACAGTTGGGTGGCAAGTGGGAGTATTTGTGGGGTTTGGTAACTATTTTTACATTATCAGTAACATACATTTACTATTAAGTATTATCTATTTAGTTTTATTTATTCATTTAGTTTTATTTATACATTTTAGCACTATAACAGTATTATATATTTACTATTTACTTTTATTTACTTATTCATTTACATTTGCTATTTAGATATTTAATAAAAACATGGTAATGAAAATTAATATCCTGACCTAAACACACTATTTGTTACTTGATAAATGCATATTGTAATGATCTACACCAGTAAGAAATGTCAAGATCCAAATATAGTCTCGATAAAAATCCTGAAACATTCTGATCCCCATTTTGACTCTCAGAGAGGTAGGATGTCGTGCCCAAAGTCCCAGATAAAGGAGGAGCCAATATTTGAATGTAAATTCAAGATGTTTTATTTATCATTGGCCACTAATTATGTTAACAAAATCTTGCTTAAAGCAGAGGTTAAAAGATAAACATCTGTCTTATAGAGAAGACCATAATTATAGAATTTATTAATTCTGTGATATTTCTAGGATTTGGTCTTTATCAGTGATGGAAGATTTCAAACCTGGCTGAGCTTGTACCTATTAAATCACTTGTACATATTAATTTGTATTTTGTATTAAAATTGTACATATCACTTGTACATATTAAAAATATTGATTCCCGGTGTTCCCAACTTCTCCCTCCCTGCCCTTCCATGTGCACAGCCCAAGTGTGAGGTACTCTCACATCAAAATATGAGAACCTCTGTGTTAAACCATAGTCAAAAAAAATTTGTCACTGCCCCTCATTTGTCTCCCCTGAGACAGAAGTTGGTGGAGATGTCAAATAACCGTGAGATTCCTGACTGTAGACAGAATGTCTTAAGGGTGTCAATATCCCCAGCACTTAGCACAGAGTTTAGTGTGCATAAGATCCATCATACATTTGTTAAAGTGAAAAAGTAAAAAAACAAAGAATAAACAAATTTCCTGCCTTCTAGCAGCTTGTTCCCCTTCCTGGGTGTGAGGAGACATGTGCACGGAAAACCACAGCAGCACAACAGGTGCTCAGAAAGCAAGTGCTCCAGAAGTTCTGAAATTTGTGGAAGGCTTTGTTAAAGAGGCCTCAACAGATGTACATTTGGATAGATAAAATGCAGATGCAAAAACATTCCTGACTGTGGAAGCAAGCGGCTTGACCTAATGTGTAGTAATTGAAATGAGTTCTCAATCTGAGACATAACATGGACCCAATCTAACGGGGGCATTTGTGGTTAGAAAACTGAAGAATGAAATGTGAAAACTCAGGGAGAACTTTGAACTTAAGGATGGGATGTATATATCATATAAAGGCCAGGTTTATTTTCTAAATGATAATTTTTAAAATGTATAACTGAGTGAATATTCAGGGCACAGCCTTGAGAGTTTCACATATACTCAAGAGAGCAAAGGGAAATCGCTAGCTTTCCAAAGCAGGTTTTTTGGGGGAGAGTAAAATGATGCTGTCCTTTTTACCTGCTTATACTAATGCATAGAAGTGGTTAGACAAAGTTCAGGAGTATGTCATTTCTGACAAATTTTCATTGCTATATATTTCTCGGTTAAGGGTTTCTTTTTAGGACTTCAACCTTATTTGGCAGGCAGACAAAGAATTACTTCTAAATGAATGAAAATATCTTTGTTGACTTTATTTTTCTCATCTCTGAGTCCAGTCCTAATTAATACTGGACCCATAATTTTGGGTTTCATATAAACTTTTTGAGGAAACTCAACCACTTTATGGCTTCACTTACCCTCTGTTTTTAGTAACTCCCAAATCTACACCAATAGTTATCCCAATTTTACATCCCATCAATAATAATTTAAATTATTTAATATATTGGATATTTAAGTTGCAAAAATTTACAAGTTGAAATTTGAGTTCATCAGATTTTCCTAAGCAGAAAGAAACTAGCAGAACATCATTATCCAAAGCAAACCAAGGACAGACCCTCCTCTAATTGTCTTGAGTTGCTTAAGTCCATGTGTTTTGCTCTAATGTGAGATGGTGCAGGGGTGACTCGCTAATTGACTAGTGATTGGTTTCCTTCCAGGTAAATTAAAGAAAGGTCAATTTTCTTGCAAATCTTAAGTTTTGAGTATTTGATAAGTGAATGCATAAATGGGAATGAATGTGATTTTCCATTGTATACAATTTTTTAGGGTTTTCTATATATAGTATCATGTCATCTGCAAATAGTGAAAAATTTACTTCCACCTTACTAATTTGGATGCCTTTATTTCCTTTTCTTATCTGATTGCTGTGGCTAGGATTTCCAGTACTATGCTCAGTAAAAGTAGTGAGAGTGGACATCCTTATCTTGTTCCTGGTCTTAGAGGAAAAACTCTCACTTTTTTACCTTTGAATATCGTGTTAGCTGTGGGTTTTCATATATGATCTTTATTATGTTGAGGTATGTTTCCTCTTAACCTACTATGTTGAGAGTTTTTATCATGAATGAATGTTGTACTTTGTTAAATGCTTTTTCTTCATCTATTGAAATGATCATATGCTTTTTATCCTCCCTCTTATTAATGTAATATATCATGTTGATTGATTTGTGATTACTGAACCACCTTTGAATCCTTGGAATAAATTCCATTTGATTGTGATGAATGATTTTGCTTAATGTATTGTTGGATTCAGTTTGCTAATATTTTGTTGAAGATTTTTGCATCTGTCTTCATCAGGAATATTGGCCTATAATTTTCTCTTTTTTGTAGTGTCTTTATCTGGTTTTGGTATCAAAACCACCCATAATAATATTGAGAGAAATATATAATATTTCTCTCAAAAATAAATAAATGTTAAGAAAAAAAAGTAAATAAGTCCTTAGATGCTTGAAACTTTTAGACATATGTAATAGAAATACTGTTTTGACATAATACACCAATGCATTTTTACATTTAGTCATCCTCAGATCCTGGTGATGCCACAGCTTGCATTTTGAACACATGCCCAGATCTTACACGTTCTTCCACTGAGTAAAGAAACACAGCACCTGCCATTAAAGCTACACGAACAAGCTAAGTGTTCCTTGAAGAAAAAGGCTGTGACTACATTGAAGTGCTAGCAGAGAGGAAAGGGAAGTAGAAAACATCTTTTCAGCCTAGAGGAGTGAGTAAGAAAAAGTGATAGTGGCAGAGGAAGAAGGTCAGATCTGTGTGTCCTTATCTCCTCTCATCAAAGGAGAAAATTCCAGAAAGAAGAAAGTATTAGAAACACTCAGATAAGTACAAGATAGCCTGAGAACACAGAAGCATGTGCCCTACATCCCAAGGCCTCTAGTAAGAGCCAGCTTCCTGACATACCGATGTGGTGCAATGGTGAAGTGGGTTGGTGGGATAAATGAGCTCAACACAATGATCCTGCCCTCATGCATATTCCTTAGCCAGAAGCTCTTAGAAGGTGTTAAGGGAACTAGGGGGCTAATATATGCTGGCCCAGGGTCAGGACAAAGGGTGTTAGTGTATGAGGATGACTCAAATGTAGTAAGCATCAGTTGCATCATAGTGGTAACAAGTACAGGGATCCGGCAGGTCCAGCGTGATCCAAAAGATAGCACATGTGGAACTCTGGTATCCTTTTCCTCCATGAGTTCACAGAAACCCCTGTGTGCCAAGAGACCACATTCCAGAGATAGGAATCTGAAAAACTGAACATCTACTTGAAAGAGACTGAATCATTTAAAAGTGATACATGGGGCAGCAAGATCGCTTCCACAACCTCCTGCCATGTACTCACAGGGGTAGCTCACGAAGGTGAGGATAATACAGCCATCCTTCCATTAAGCCTTGTTCTTGACAGGGTAGAGACAGGAATGATCAACCACTGTTTGCTTCAGTCTTGAAAAAAAGAAAAAAAGAGTCAGAAGTTGGTACCCAATCCTCTGATTCTGTGCAAATGTTTCCATCTTCACCTTCTTTTTTTAACTGTCTTCTTTCAACATGAGAGTTTGGCTGACTGTAGACGGAGTGTTGTGGCTGAGAACACAAAGATAGCTATCTTTGATGTCTTTGATCATAGAAGTTGTTTTAGTTAAGAAACATTCCGGCAGCCGACTGCTTTTTACCAAAAAACCAAACCACAAAACCAAAATGCCACTTTTCATCAAGTATATGAATCATTCTTTTTTTTTCCTTTTTATTCTAAACTCCTTCTAAAGCTGGTTATTGCTTTCTTGTACTGCTTTTCTTCCTTTTTTTTTTTTTTTTTTTACATTGTGCCTATAAGAACTTGACTGGGACAAATAAAGGGAGATGAATTCCATTTAATTCTAATAACAAGGCAAAAAAAAAATAAGTAAAGAAATAGATGATGTGTTCAACACAGTACAGATCATTAAGATCTAACTGACATTTATAGCCCAATATAACCCAAAATTGCATGATATGTTCACCAATATAGACCATACAATACACGTAGCTATGAAATAAACCTCAGTATAGAGAACTAATATCATTGAGAATATTCTTTAACTGTAATGCAATAAAGCTAGAAATTAGTAATAAGATATTTAGAGAAAATAATAAATATTTTGAAGTTAACAAATTCATAAATAGTTCATGGGTAAAAAGAGAAATCACAAGGGCAATTAGAAAATATTTCAAACTTTATGTTAATGAAAATACATTATATGAGAACATGCTTGCAGCTAATGCAGTACTCACAGGAAATTAATATTGTTACCAACCACTGCATAACTGAGGGTGACTGGTTTTGATCAGATTTTTTTCAAAGGTTAACTGGCTTCTCTAATTTAGAGAAAAATACAGGTAAAAATGTAAGCAAAACTTGAGAATATGTGTGTAAAGAGGGATTTTTAAAGTAAATTCTAGGGTTAAATGTGTTGTAACAATAATTTGGGGTAAGTTCTCTTCAATGTTTAAGTATCTCTGAAATGTTTCTGTAAGTCAGCGAAAAAATGTATCATACCCTGTTTGTTTTTTGTGAGCATTTAATGGATTACTTCTAATGCATAGAGGAACATTAAATAAACAACACGCAAAAAAGAAAGTCTTATCTATTTACACAGCACCTAGTTTATTTTTGTTGTTTGGTACAAATATCTCCATATAGCTACTACTATTTATATACTAAATTCATAGCACAAATTACAACACGGTATTATGCAGTATTAAACAGACACAAAATGGAAATCCATTGGTTTAGATACCAGATTGAATCGAAGGAGAGGTAGATGGATTTTTCTGAGTTTAATAATTAGTAAATACTGGTAATTTTTGTAAATATACAAAGCTTTCAGGGCCTTCAGAGTGCCTAAAGTATTTCTCTTTGTGCTTTCTAGTATTTGAGTTCATAGATTATTAGTGGGTAAGTATCATCTGTTAAGAAGAGAGGTGATTTGGACTTGTGCACAGGGCTTTTATGTAACTTCATTAGCTAAAAATAATTATAATGTCCTTTTGCAATATTTAATATTGGTATTGTACCCCTCCTATAAGCCCAGATCAAAATTATACCTCCATCAGATAGCCTTCCTTAAAAAATCTTCCCCATCAGATGAGCTCTTGCCTTTTTGTTAGCTGGATAATCTCTTGGTTAATTATGTCTGGTATTGTCTTTATCTGTACTTCCGTGATTCCTTTTTGATATATACAAACCCTTGATGTCAGGCACTCAAAATACCTATGAGAGTAATTTGTACATAGTAGATATTAACAACATTTGGGAATGAGTGACAAACAAATATAAAAATAGCAATTACTAAAATATGCTAACTTTTTCCTATTCTTACCAACCTTAAGGAGAGGTTGTGGCTGCAGTGTCCCATGAAACCAGCTATCCCCATGACTCCTAGATACTAGCTTGAGAAAGACTAGAATTTAACTAATGTATAATACAATACAGGGCTTAGCAAACTACAAGCTAAGAATGATTGTATATTTTGTAATGGTTGAAAAAGACCAAAAGAAAAGTAATGTGAGATGTGAAAATTACATGAAATTAAAATTGTAGTGTTCATAAAGATTTTTTTGGAACACTGCTACACTAATTTGTTTGCATATTTTCTACAGCTGTGTTCATGGGACAACAGAATCAAGTAGCAGCTGTGGCAGAAACTATATGACTCGTAAAGCCTAAAAAAGCCTAAAAAATGTTCACTGTCTCTATAGAAAAGTTTGCCAATCCCTGGTACAGTGAATTATTATAGAATATCAAATTTTTCTTTTAATATTTACATTGGGTAAGTCTGAAAAGGAAATCTCATAGGCAAAAGGCTTAGAATATACTTTTCTGGGAAAGACAATGATCAAATCCAATACCGGATATTCTTTTACTAGGCTACAGATTCTACCTCACATGGATCACTTTGTTCGTGATCTCTAACTTCACAGTGAATTCTTGACAGCAGTCATAAAAACATAAGGTATAAAGCTGTAGGTGGATTTGTGTAATTTCATCAACACTGTTTAATAATTTACTATTGACTGTCCTACTGAGAATAATAAATAGCATCATGTTTGAAAACAAAGATGACATCTTTTTGTAGAACCTCTTACCTGTGGGCTCTCAATAAATATGAGCATTTCAAACGTTTTTAAAGGCCTAAGAAATAATACAACAGTATTTGTTCTATTCTTATGTAGGGCATGTTGTGCTCTGTGGATGATGTGGAGGGATAATACAATTGTGAATTAAAAATGAGAGACACAAACAAGAGGAGAACAAAGGACTACAAAATAGGAGATTTGAGGGGCAACATTTTTCTTTTTAACAAAGAAGCTATTCTACAACAGATATTGTTATTACCTTGTTGATTTTTGGAAGGAAATAATGATTTGATTTGAGAGTATAGTTAGAACTCAAAGGAAAAGAAAATGGAGTGTAGCTAAACCTTTAACTGCTTTTTTCACTTATAACATCTTTTGTGGGGGGTTGCAGAAAAGAGGCTGGAGTTCAAACCCAGCATCTTCTGTGTGTTTGAGAGAGAAGTTTAAGAACAATGTGGAACATGTAATATCTCCCATAATAATATTTTTTCAATGACTCCAACTACTCTGAAAATGTCATTTGTAGATAAGAAGTATTGAGTCTGAAATTACGAAGTAGTAATTTATTTGTAACACTCAGAACATTTCTATGTAGAATTGTCGATTCCCACATTATCCATTTATGCTTCTTAAGAGAAATATTGATCAAGTCCATATGAAACAGTTATAAGTGACACTCCAATAGAAGATTTTACTCTTTTCAATTCTTATATTGTTAGTTATTATAATAAACTCAAAATTCAGTCACATCATCAACATGCAGTTTCTCCTCCCCCCTTTCTTCTCTGAAGACTCTGCTGTAAACTATAGGCTAGAAGAAAAGAGTGTCTCAGAGCCTTGTGAAAAGGATTCCATGGCAGAATCCTAAAATGCTTTTTTTAGGCAGAATCCTAAAATGCTACCTCCCCAACCTGTGAGCTATGTGATTATGTTATGTTATAACACAAATGAGATTTTGCAGAGGTAAGTAAGGTTGCTAATCAGTTGACCTAAAATAAGGAGAATATCTAGTTGGCCCTAATGGAACCATAGGTGCTCTTTATTTTTTTTTTAAAGTTTATTTATTTATTTTGAGAGAGAGCATGTGTGCACAAGTGGGGGAGGGGCAGAGAGAGAGAGAGAGAGAGAGAATCCGAAGTAGGTTCTGTACTGTCCGTACAGAGCCCAATGTGGGGCTCAAACACACGAACCGTGAGATCATGACCTGAGCCCAAGTCGGATGCTTAACCGACTGAGCACCCCCCAATGCCCCCGCAGGTACTTTCTAAAAGCAAAAAAAAAAAAAAAAAAAAAAAAAAATTTCTCTAGCTGGCAATGGAAGGGAAAGCCAGGGTTAGTTAAAATGTAAGGAGGATTCAACTCATGGTTGCTATTTCAAGATGGAGAGGGCTAGGTGAGAAGGAACATAGGCAGCCTCTAGGAGCAGACAGTGGTCCCTGGCTGACAACCAACAAGAAGACCTTGGAACCACCACTGCATGTAACTACATTCTGTCAACAGCCTACATGAGATTGGAAGTGGGGTTCTTTCCTAGAGCCTCCAGTTAAGAGCCCATCCCAGCCAAACATTGACCACAGAATTCTGAGAACCTGACTATTGAACCCAATTGAGCCTACCAGGACTTTTGATGGACAGAACTATAAAATAATAAGTGGAAGTTGTTTTCAGCTGCTCTCCTTGGGATAATTCATTGTATAGCAGTAGAAAACAAATACAGACTATATACCATGTACTCTTAACTATTGATATTTCAAGATATAGACTTATGGGTATAAGATAGGGATCTTAAAATGTCACTACTTGGACAACTGTCAGATACTAAAAGACTGAATCAGGATTATCAATATTTTTTTTAGTTCTGAAGAGGATATCTCACAAAAGCAGACTGTTGACCTAATTTCTAGTATTCAAATAAAAGGGAAATCTAATTTTGATAATATTTTTAGCGTTCTTTTTTTTTTCTCATTGGGTATATGAAGAAAACTTTTTTCTTTTTCTTTTTTCTTTTCTATTTTTTGTCTCTCCCTAGCCCTCAATTTAATAGACTATGCTTTTGCAAATTGAAATATATACAAAAAAAATTTTCTAAATGCTAATTCATCCTCCCTGAGGCTTCACAATTCAGGAACAAATACTTTCCTGAGTCTTGTAGCTTTTTTTATGGCAATGATAATTAACTTTACCAGTTCAATAAGAATCTTTCCTCCTTTTGACCAAGACACAATTAGATAAATTGATTATGCAACCAAGACCATACCTGGTAGTGTCATACTGTAGGAGAATAAACTCACTTCATCAGTTCCGACAAGCCCACCATGAAGAAATAAAGGTTCTACTTCACAGGTGAAACCAAGGGCCATAAAACAGCCCCAGAAAATTGGTCTGATACATGTTCCAGAGCTTACACGCTATAAATAACATCACTCTGTGGCAGCCCAGAAATCTCATTGTATTTTAGGGACTTTGGGGAGAGAAGAATCTGTCCAAATTTATAGACTCTACTGGTAAGCTTTGTTGAATTTCTTAGATTTACTTTCTTGGTCTCAGAATAAAACAGCCAATAAGAGCAATTCAAAAACTATGTCTGGAATAATAGAGGTTATTGAAAATGCAATCTGAGATTCTTTATGAAATTTGTACAGAATTTCCTCCAGATGAGCTGACCTCAGCAAGGAGGCTCTTGTGGTTATTAACACCTCATGCTACACCCACATGTCAAGATAAAATGAGACCAGCCTTCTCTTGTTTTCAAGAATAATCTTTGGGGATTATTTGTTTGGTGTTTGTTTGTATATTTTTGAGTCCAAGTGAATTAGAAAATATTTTATGCATACTGGAAAGAATAAGTCTTTTGATCTGTACTAGTAATTTCTGGTATTTCTGCCACTGGACCCAGATTTAACATCCTGTTTCCCTAATTAATAAGCTAAATTTAGCACATGTTGATTCTACATTTGTGTTAGTGTTTTCAACTTTTTCAAAATGACACATATCAAAAATATGATTAAATCTATTTTAGGTTTCACATCTAACCTTTTATAATTTTATTGGGATTGATGATTTTTAACTGTGGAATTTTACTCTGACATAAAGATGGTTTAACTTTTCTTTTTAAACCATTAACTTTTAAAATCCTAAAGGAATCACTGTTATAATTTAATAATTGCCTTGCTCTTGGTCCTGGAAGTTTCGGTGATGTTAAATGAGAGGAAAAGACTATATTTCTCTAAATCAACTGGTTAATTTAGATTATCACTGTTTTTGAGTTTGAAAATCATCATATCTATTTCTTGGCAATTTATTGTTTCCTTATTTGCCTTAAGTTTGCAACAGTATTTTCCAATCAGTAAATTCATTGCTAACTTTGATATTTACACTCACAGACACTTTTACATTAAAGAAACCTGAGAGAGCTACTAAGTATGAAATGCTACCATTTAGGAGGAACTGTAATTGGGTAAGTGAGGGCTGGGACCAGAAGAGAAGTAAATATCAATGGTTGAGTAAAGAATATGATCATTAGGACCAATAATTAGACAGTGGTATTAGCAGTAAAAAAAGTTTTTTTTTAATTTTTCACAGTCTCCTGGGTGGCTCAGTCGGTTAAACATCAGACTCTTGATTTGAGCTCAGTTCATGATCTGACAGTTCGTAAGATTGATCCTGCCTAGAACTTCACACTAACAGCACAGAGCCTGCTTGGGATTCTTTCTCTCCCTCTCTCTCTGCCCACCTCCCCCCAACTCACATATGTGTGCACCCTCTCTCTTTTTCTCTCTCAAAAGAAATAGATTAATTTAAAAATAAAATTTTCAGGGGCTCCTGGATGGCTCAGCTGGTTAAGCGTCTGACTTCGGCTCAGGTCATGATCTCACAGTTCGTGGGTTTGAGCCCCGTGGGCTCTGTGCTGACAACTTAGAGCTGGGAGCCTGCTTCGATTCTGTGTATCTGTCTCTCTCTCTGCCCCTCCCCTGTTCATGCTTTGTCTCTCTCTGTCTCTCAATAATAAATAAACATTAAATTTTTTTTAATTTAAAAAAATAAAATTTTCACTCAATTATTAGTAAATTGCACATGGGGAAAAACAATAAATATGAATATATCTTGCTTTATCTTTGGCTTTCTTATAGAATGCCTTTCATTTTGATGTACAGATTAAAACCAGTAACAATATTTTAAATGACTTGAATACCCAGATTATATTATATTTTGTCAAGTGCTATGTCAATTGTTCTTGCCTGTCTTATTCTGGGGAAAGATTTTATAAGATGGATAGAATAGTTGGTCTTAATTAGTCAACAAGTCTTCATGACCATCAGTTTTCCCCAGTAAGTCTTAGATACCAGTCTATAATTTAAATAATTACTATGGCATTAGCTTAATTGCTTCACGAGAAACTCTTCCTGGTCAATTACTGACAAACAAAAACAGCAACAGGATGTTAACTCCTTATTTTTATTTCAAAAATAGCAATTAGCTTCAACAAATGACAGGTTAAATTCTTTTATTACATGACCAATGCAAAAGCTGAGACCCTGTTACAGATGACATTGAACTCGTATTTCCCAGGTAAACATAGAGTTAAAGTAAGAAATTGCCATTAAATGAAAACATGATATTTTACCTTGTTTTCAAAGAAAATATTTTCATTCAGGAGTATTGCATTTATTAAGGGATATACTGATACATACTTTTTACCTGAAGACACATGACTGTATTTGGTTGGTATTCCATTTGGAAACACTTCGGGGTGTCATTTCCTCCTTTGGATATTGGTTGACTGCATGATGAATATGAAGGAAAGTACATCCTGAATTCCTTTGGAACCCTGAGAGAACAAAGTAGACTAACTTATATGGATACCTTTTTTCTACATATCTATTTTTGTATTTGATGCACTCCTGATTATGTTGAGAGCCAATATTTCCATTGTTATAAAAGTTTATTTTTCTTGTCTACATAAGTTTTCTCAGAAGGGTAGACTAGAGACCCTGGACAGGGCTGAAATTCTATCCTGTCCCTATAATGCTCAGTGTGAAATAACAAGTGAAAATTTGATTAGGTTGGTTTCAGATTGGCCATAATATTTTAATTCAGGACTGGTTATTGAGATAAGGAATGATGTATTTGCTGTGGTTGTAGGGTAGGAAATTCATTATTATATAGACATGCAAAAAATGTGTGGGGCTTTTTACTTATCTATAACTGATAAAATTTTCCTGAGCTCTCAGCTCACTCAGCAGGAGTAATTGCAATGGGGATCAAAACTTCAGTTTACCAATTTAAGGCATATCATTTTCTTTCAGTTTAGACAGTTTCTAGTTAAAAACAATATGATTAGGTAAACATTTAGTCAAGTAAAAAACCAACTCTTTATCAGGGCTATTTGTCCTGTGCCTGTCCCCTTTACAAGAGGGAGTCTAGGGGGTGCCTGGATGACTCAGTTGGTTAAGTGTCTCACCCTTGATTTTGGCTCAGATCATGATCTCAGAGTTTGTGAGATCCAGCTGTGTGTTGGGCTCTGAGCTGACAGTGCAGGGCCTGCTTGAGATCCTCTATCTCTCTCTCTGCCTCTCCCCTGCTTGCACACATGCACTTTCTTTCAAACTAAATAAATAAATAAATAAATAAATAAATAAATAAATAAATAAATATTAAGGGAATATATATATATGTATGTGTGTGTATATATATGTGTGTGTGTAGGGAATCTGGATGAAGGAAAGTTTAGGATCTTCATTGAAGGGGTAGAATGCCTCATGATGGTCTTTGTGTTGGTCTGGCTTTTGGATTTACAATGATTGATGATTGCTATCCACTGACTCATGATCCATGTGGTCTAGTCCTTGAGTGTCTTGCTGGTGTTCATCATTGAAATCTATGGCTAAAAAATTATGGTTTGTTTGTCTTGACTAAGTCAAGATAATGTCAATTCTGTACTATCTTGATCCAAGATGACACTACAGATCCCTTATTTCTTCTGGGTGTGTCTCCCACGTGCTTTCTAGTTGGTCTGGTCTGCCTGCATTGAATTTTTTTGTTCTAGGAGTGTTATGATTTCCTCATTGTAACCACTTTTTAAACCACTTCTCTCCAGTGCCTCAGCACTGCTACACCTCTCCTCTCTGCCTCAGGATCAGTGTGAGGATGGTCTCAGGGGACCCAGTAGGAGATAGGCCAAACCTCCTCCTCCTGGCTTTCTTTTCAACCTAATTAATATCCCACCTCCTGTGAAGTTAACCCTGAGAGGTATATACACACATCCAAGGGGCTCTCTTCCCTCCCAACATCACCTTTCCTGGAAGAGAAAGACTTTCTCCTCCTTCTTTTCTGAAAGAAACTTGCTGATGCCAGATCGTGGATTTCCTCTTTTCTATAGGCTATAATAAAACCTTGCCAACCAATTTGCTCAACTTTGTTCTTAACATATTAAGAGGAGCTAAAAATTTTTGGAAAATATTTTTTCTTAACAAATGGTGATACTTAGCCTATTGACTAGCTGAAAAAGTACACTTTGGTTTTCAAAAGCTTAACATTTTCTTGTTTTTTAGATTGCTGCTATAATCATCATAACTATCCTACAGGCAAATGGATGGCTCCAGAACCATTTTTTTATTCTTTCATACAGCAAAAATCACTGATCAGATGTTACATGCTCAGGACAGTTTCAGGTGCTTGCACGCTAGTGGCAGAGATGAACATTAAATGAGAGAGATAAGGAAGGTATTAGAAAGTGATAATTTCTGTGGATAAGAATGAAACAGAGAAGGATAAGTGGACATGTTGAGAGGGGAAGTTGTGCTGTTCTCCATAGTGGGGGAAAGGTCTCATTGAGAAAGTGACTCCTGAGAATTATCTGAAGGAATGGAAGGAGTTAGTCATTTGATATCTGGGGGAAACCATTTCAGACAGTGAAAAATAGCAAGTTCAGAGGCTTAAGGGCAGGTAGTGTGTCTACTTGGAACAAGAAAGGAGTAGGAGATGATGTCAGAGAGGTAATGAGCAGCTAGAACATATAGGGCCTTGTAAATCAGAGGTGGACTTTGAGTTTTACCCAGGGTGGGTCAGGAAGCCACCAGGCTTTTAAGTGAGGAATGATCATGATCTGAAGCAAGTTTTAGCAGTCTGTAGGAGAGTAAGCAAGAAAATGAGACCATTGGAAGTTATTACAGTAATATAGACCGAGGGATGATGGTGGTTTAAACCAAGCCCCTAGCTGCGAAGAAGTAGCTAATTTCTGGCTATATTTTGAAATTAGAGACATCGGAATTTGATAAGAAACCAGATGAAGGCAGTAAAAAAAAAAAAAAAAAAAGGAATCAAGGATGGTATGAAGATTTCGGCACTGGAACTTGAAAAATGGAAATGTCCTCAACTAAAAAGTAAAATGAGCACATTTGAAATAAGGGGGGGGGGGGAATCAGGAGCTTAATTTTGGATATGATATGTTTGCAATGTCTATTAGACATCCATGTGAAGAAGTTAAGTTGTCAGCAATTAAATATGTAGGTCAGGCATCCAAGGGAGAAGTTGGGTTGGAGATGTACATTCTTTACATCATTAGCATACAGTCTTAATTTCTTACCTAAGAGTAATAAAAGCTTGCCTTACTTGACAGGAAAGAAACAAAAACAGTAAATTGAAAGAAGCTAATGGAATGCCTGAAAACCAAACCAAAAGTTCTAACTAATCATAGATTTTAATGAACACTTAAAATCCCTCTCCAACTAGAGATGTTGGAAGTAAAAAGATTACAGAAGGAAGTTATTCAACAATTCTTTTATTTATTTGTTTGTTTGTTTATTTTTTGCTATTTTTAAAATTTTTAAATCCAAGTTAGTTAACATATAGTGTAATAGTAATTTCAGGAATAGAATTTAGTGATTCATTACTTACATATAACACCCAGTGCTCATCCCAACAAGTGTCCTCCTTAATACCCCTCACCCCTTTAGCCCTTCCCCCCACCCAACACCCCACCAGCAACCCTCAGTTTGTTCTCTGTATTTAAGAGTCTCTTATTGTTTGTCTCCCTCTTCGTTTCTATATTATTTTTGCTTCTCTTCCCTTATGGTTATCTGTTTTGTATCTTAAATTACACATATGAGTAAATCATATGATCTTTGTCTTCTCAGACTGACTTTTTTCGCTTAGCATGATACACTCTAATTCCATCCACGTTATTGCAAATGGCAAGAGTTTATTATTTTTGATTGCCAAGTAATATTCCATTGTATTTATAAACCACATCTTCTCTATCCATTTATTGGCCAATGGACATTTGGGCTCTTTCCATAATTTGGCTATTGTTGATAGTGCTGCTATAAATATTGGGGTGCATGTGCCTCTTCGAATCAGCACTCCTGTATTCTTTGCATACCTAGTAGTGCAATTGCTGGGTCATAGGGTAGTTCTATATTCAGTTTTTTGAAGAACCCTCATACATAAAGGGTTTCTCTTTCTCCACAGCCTCACCAACATCTGTTGTTGCCTGAGTTGTTCATTTTAGTCATTCTGACAGGTGTGAAGTGGTATCTCATTAGGGTTTTGATTGGTATCTCCCTGATGATGAGTGATGTTGAGCATATTTTCATGTGTCTATTAGCCATCTGGATGTCTTCTTTGGAAAAATGTCTATGCATGTCTTTTGCCCATTTTTTTCCACTGGATTATTTGTTTCTTGGATGTTGAATTTGGTAACTTCCTTATAGATTTTGGATACTAACCTTTTATCTGATAGGTCATTTGCAAATATCTTCTCCCATTCCATTAGTTGCCTCTTAGGTTTTGCTGATTGTTTCCTTCACTGTGTAGAAGCTCCTTTTCTTGATGAGGTCCCAATAGTTCATTTATGCTTTTGTTTCCCTTGCCTCTGGAAACATGTCAAGTAAGAAGTTGCTGTGGCCAAGGTCAAAGAGGTTGTTGCCTGTTTTCTCCTCTAGGATTTTGATGGCTTCTCGTCTTACATTTAGATCTTTCATCCATTTTGAGTTTATTTTATTTATTATGGTGTAAGATAGTGGTCTAGTTTCATTCTTCCGTATGTCACTGTCCAGTTTTCCCAACATCATTTGTTGAAGAGACTGTCTTTTATCATTGGATATTCTTTCCTCCTTTGCCAAAAATTAGTTGGCCTTACATTTTGTGGGTCCGTTTCTGGGTTCTCTATTCTGTTCCAATGATCTATGTGCCTGTTTTTGTGCCAGTATCATAATGACTTGATGATTACAAGTTCATAATACAGCTTGAAGTCGGGAATTGTGATGCCTCCAGCTTTGGTTTTCTTTTCCAGGATTGCTTTGGTTATTTGGGGTCTTTTCTGGTTCCATACAAATTTTAGGTTTGTATGTTCACCTCTGTGAAGAATTCTGGTGTTATTTTGATAGGGATTACAGTGAATATATAGATTGCTTTGGGTAGTATTGACATTTTAACAATATTTGTTCTTCCAATCTATGAGCATGGACTGTTTTCCATTTTTTTGTGTCTTCTTCAACTTCTTTCATAAGCTTTCTGTAGTTTTTAGTGTATAGATTTTTCATCTCTTGGGTTAAGTTTATTCTTAGGTATTTTATGCTTTTTTGTGCAGTTGTGAATGGGATCAATTCCTGGATCTGTCATTCTGCTGCTTCATTATTGGTGTATAGAAATGGCAACCAATTTCTGCACACTGATTTTTATATCCTATGACTTTGTTGAATTCATGGGTCAGTTCTAGCAGTGTTTTGGCGGAGTCTTTTGGGTTTTCCACATGGAGGATCATGTCATCTGTGAAGAGTGAAAGCTTGACTTCCTCTTTGCCAATTTGGATGCCTTTTATTTCTTTGTGTTGTCTGATTGCTGAGGCTAGACTTCCAACACTACGTTGAATAACGGTGGTGAGAGTGGACATCCTTGTCGTGTTCCTGACCTTAGGGGGAAAGCTCTGATTTTTTCCCCATTGAGGATGATATTAGCAGTGGGTCTTTTGTATATGGCTTTTATGATACTGAGGGTTTTTATCAAGAAAGGATGCTGTATTTTGTCAATTGCTTTTTCTTCATCTATTGAGAGGATCATGTGGTTCTTATCCTTTCTTTTATGAATGTACCACATTGATTGATTTACAGATATTGAACCAGCCCTGCATCCCAGTAATAAATCCCACTTGATCATGGTGAATAATCCTTTTAATGTATTGTTGGATCCGGTTTGCTAGTATCTTGTTGAGAATTTTTGCATCCATGTTCATCAGGGAAATTGGTCTGTAGTTCTCCTTTTTAGTGGGGTCTTTTTCTGGTTTTGGAATAAGGTAATGCTGGCCTTGTAGAATGCATTTGGAAGTTTTCCTTCCATTTCTATTTTTTGGAACAGCTTCTAAAGAATAGGTGCTAACTGTTTTTTAAGTGTTGGGTAGAATTCCCCTGGAAAGCCATCCAGCTCTTGTTTGTTGGGCGATTTTGGATTACTGATTCAATTCTTTTACTGGTTATGGGTCTGTTCAAATTTTCTATTTCTTCTTGTTTCAGTTGTGGTAGTTTATATGTTTCTAGGAATTTTTCCATATCTTCCAGATTGCCCAATTTGTTGGCATATAATTGCTCATAATATTCTCTTATTATTATTTGCATTCCTGAGGTGTGGGCTATGATTTCTCCTCTTTCATTCGTGATTTTATTTATTCAGGTCCTTTCCTTTTTCTTTTTGATCCATCTGGCTAGGGGTTTATCAATTTTGTTAATTCTTTCAAAGAACCAGCTCTTGGTTTCATTGATCTGTTCTATTGTTTTGTTTTGTTTATGTCATGTTATGTTATGTCATGTTATGTTATGTTATGTTATGTTATGTTATGTTATATTATGTTATGTTATTTATTTTGATAGCATTGGTTTCTGCTCTAATCTTTATTATTTCCCTTCTGCTGGTTTTGGGTTTTGTTTGTTGTTCTTTTTTCCAGCTCTTTTAGGTGTAAGTTAGGCTGTGTATTTGAGACCTTTCTTCCTTCTTTAGGAAGGTCTGGATGACTACATACTTCTCTCTTTTGACCACCTTTGCTGCATCCCAAAGGTTTTGGGCTGTCATGTTTTCACTTTTATTGACTTCCATGTACTTTTTAACTTCCTCTTTAATTTCTTGGTTAACCCATTCATTCTTTAGCAGGATGTTCTTCAATCTGCAAGTATTCATGGTCTTTCCAAATTTTTTTCTTGTGGTTGATTTTAAGTTTCATAGCATTGTGGTCTGAAAATATGCACGGTATGAACTCGATCTTTTTCTACTTGTTGAGGGCTGATTTATGAATTAGTATGTGATCTATTCTGGAGAATGTTCCATTTGTCTCGAGAAGAATGTGTATTCTGCTTTAGGATGAAATGTTCTGAATATATCTGTTAAATCTATCCAGTCCAGTGTGTCATTCAAAGCCATTGCTTCCTTGTTGATTTTCTTCTTAGATAATCTGTCCCTCAGTGTAAGTGGGGTTTTGAAATCCCCTACTATTATAATATCATCTATGAGCTCCTTTATGTTTGTGATTAATTGAATGATATATTTGGGTATTCCACATTGGGGGCATAAATGTTTACAATTGTTAGATCTTCTTGGTAGATAGAGCCCTTAATTACAATATAATGCCCTTCTCCATTTCTTGTCACAGTCTTTATTTTAAAATCTAGTTTGTCTGTTATAAGTATGGCTACTCGAGTTTTCTTTTGACAACCATTAGCATGATAGATGGTTCTTCATCTGTTACTTTCAATCTGCAGGAGTCTTTACGTCTAAAATGAGTCTGTTACAAGTAGCATATAGATGAGTCTTGTTTTCTTATCCATTCTGACACCCTATGTATTTTCATTGGAGCATTTAGTCCATTGACGTTTAGAGTTAGTACTGAAAGATATGAATTTATTGCCATTATGTTGCCTGTAGAGTTGTGTTTCTGGTGGTGTTCTCTGGTCCTTTCTAGTCTTTGTTGCTTTTGTTTGTTTATTTGTTTTTTTCTTTTTTATCTTTTCTCCTCTCAGAGAGTCCCCCTTAAAATTTGTTGCAGGGCTGGTTTAGTGGTCATGAACATCTTTAGTTTTTGTTTGTCTGGGAAACTCTTTATCTTTCCTTCTATTTTGAATGACAGCCTTGCTGGATAAAGAATTCTTGGTGCATATTTTTCTCATTCAGCACGTTGAATATATCCTGCCACTCCTTTCTGGCCTGCTATGTTTCTGTGGATATGTCTGCTGTGAACCCGATCCGTCTTTCCTTATAGGTTAAGGACTTTTTCCCCCTTGCTATTTTCATAATTCTTTCCTTATCTGTGTATTTTGTGAATTTGACTATGATATGCCTTAGTGATGGCCTTTTTTTTTGTTGACTCTAATGGGAGTTCTCTGTGCTTCTCGGATTTTGATGTCTGTGTCCTTCCCCAGATTAGGAAAGTTTTCCACTATAATTTTCTCACATAAACCTTCTGCCCCTTTTTCTCTCTCTTCATCATCTGTGACTCCTATGAATTGGATGTTATTCCTTTTTAATAAGTCACTGAGTTCTCTAAGTCTTCTATCATGATCCTTTCCTCTGTTTCTCTCTTTTTTTCTGCTTTATTATTCTCCATAATTTTATCTTCTAAATCACTGATTTGCTGCTCTGCTTCAACCATCCTTGCTGTCGTGGCAGCCATTCAAGATTGCATCTCAGTTATAGCATTTTTAATTTTGTCCTCACTAGATTTTATTTCTTTTATCTCCACAGAAAGGGATTCCGTGGTTTTTTTTCAACCCCAGCTAGTATTCTTTTTATTATCATGGTTCTAAATTCTATTTTAGACATCTTGTTTGTATCTGTGTTGATTAATCCCTGGATGTCATTTCTGTTTTCTCTTGGAGTAAATTTGTTCATTTTGTCACTTTGGAGAAAAAAAAAAATTAATAACATAAAAAATGAAAATTAAAAACAAAAACAAAAACAAAAAAATCAAATAAAGTAAGGTAGGTCCTAGGTGTGTTTTGCTCTGCTTGTTGAAAGAAGCTTGATAGAATAAAGAAAAAAGGGGAAGAAAAGGGAAAAAAAGGTAAGAAAAACTTTAAAAATTAAAAAAAAACATAATAAAATAGAATAAGATGAAATAAAGAAAATGAAATCGAACAAAAAATTAAAAATAAAATAAAAATAAAAATTTCTCTTTTTGTATCCAAGAATGAGGAAGAGAGAAGTAAAGGAAAGAAAAAAAGAAAAAAAGAAAATAATTCAAGGAAAAACAGAAGCAAAGAAAATGAACAAGTAAATGAACCAGCAAACAGAATGAAAGCTGAATGAAGTTACATCCATTTTCCCCTAGAACTGAAACTGTGAAGACTTTTATAGTCTGTACACTAAGCAGGTAGAGTGACTTGTGCTGGTCTTCTAGGGGATGTGCTTGGAGGACACAGTTGGGCAGGGCTTAGTGTAACAGCTCTGTTCTCCACTAGGTGGCACTGCTTAGTTTACTTGAGTGGATCAATGTGGTACATGGGAGAGGTGGAAATGGCTTCATCCAACTCCCTAGTCTCTGGCACAGGAACTTCCTGCTCTCACCAGTCCACGATCAAGTACCCCTCCTTTGTCTCAGGCCTCTGTCCACTCCTTGCCTCTACCCTGTCCATATCAAATCTATCTGTCTGCCAGATGGCACCTCCCTCCAGAGTTTGTCTCAGATCGGGTTGTGTTTTAAAAACCCATGCTTCAGAGACCCCCTGTGGCTTGGACTTGCCCTGACTTTCTGGGGGAGGGTCTTGTTGAGCAATGCCTGGGTGCCTGCTTGCCCCAGAAAACATTCATGCAATTGTGTAGTGGCAGAGGTTCAGAGACTTATGGCAAGTCACAACACACAGCCTATGCCAGGTTTCACTGCACTCTGGCATCTTTGTCCCAATACCAGCAAACGTGGCTGCTCTCCAGGGTCTGCTGGGACCTTTGCCTGTGGAGAGGCCATATTGCCTCTACCAAATTTCACTCCAAACAGGGAACCACTTCTCCCCATGTGGTACACAGTCCCCTCAGACCCTGCTGCCTGCTCTTGGGGATTCACCCTATTTCCTCACCAGAGCACCACCAGGCACTGAGCTCCAAAACTTCAGACTCTGTGCTCCACAGTTTATAGAATGCTGGTGGCATTGAAACTCTCCTTTTTCCTATAAATGGTTTTGTGGAACAGATTTCTTGTTCAGTCCCCTGTGAGTGCTTACACTCATTCTCTTTCTTTCCAGCTACTTTTGGGGGAGTGCTTTTCTTGCACAATCCTGATGCACTGCACTCTCCCGCATTCTTTTTCTCTGTCCTCTCTCTGCAAAAACAGCTCCTTAGCCTCTGCGGCTTTTCTGTCCTTTAGTTCACCTCTCCACACATGTACCTGCTGAGTTCTGTGGCCAAGTTATGTGGATTGTTGTGTTAATCCTCATATCAATTTCCTAGGTGTTCAAAATGGTTTCATGCTGATCTAGCTATGCTTCAGGGACAAGACAAGCTCAGGGTCTGCAGGATTCTCTGTCATCTTAACTCCCTTCCTCAACAGTTCTTAATAATTGACAGTATTCAGAATATTTTCAAGTTTCAGTTATCTGCGTGACATGTTCCTTCACCTTCTTCAAGTCATTGTTCAATTATAGGCAATGCTGACCACTGTATTTAGGTTTCAGCCTAATTCTTTCACCATTCTCATTCCAAATCTCCTTAACTGCCTTATTTTGGTTTTTGTTTATCAATAGCATTTGTCACTTTCTCAAATACTGTTATTTTCTTATGTTTTTTCATTGTTATATTGCTTAGCTGATACATAGCTCTCAATCCTGCTGGCCTCACCTATGATTCTGGCTTTGGCAGTGGCCGCTGGTTCCCTGTGGGCTTTTGTTTTTAAGTTTTTATTTATTTATTTTTGAGAGAGAGAGCACAGGGGAGGGGTAGAGAGAGAGGGAGAGAGAAAGAATCCCAAGTAGGCTCTGCACTGATAGCACAGAGCCCAGTGTGGGGTTCGATCTCATGAACCCCAAACTAAACTCATGTTTAGTTTGACAAAACATCAAACTAAATCTCAGAATCCTGAAATGTTGTCATTTATGCCTGCAGACTTTGATCAGTTTCATGTAGTTGCAGTCTGACTCAGGCATGAAGTGCCTTACCTCAGACTTCCATCCTAAATTACCGTCTTAGGGCTTCTCTGACAGTGCAGACTTCCTTTGGCAACTTGCTGGATTCAAAATTAGTGTAACATGAATGTGGGGGAACTTGATCCTGCAGGGCTATCCTTGGCCAGGGAGTTGGGCATTTAGTTCCCTAAGGCAAATGTTCCTGTATGCCTTTTACAAAGTTTCTCTTAGGTATAGAATAAGAGTGGTGGCCAACTTACTGCATCCATTAATTGATTCCTCACCCATACTTCTTTTATTCCTCTTGTCCCTAATTTTGTCCACTCAGATAATACTCCTAAATTATCCACTTACATTTATAAGAAGTCTTGATCACGGACTCTACTTTATGAAGAATTCAGGCAAATAATTTCTTTTTCTTCTTCTACCACTTCAGTTGCCCAAAGGTAGCTGATACATCCAAGCATCCAGAAGATTATCTGGCACCTGACAGGGTCCCAACAAATATGTACTGAATTGAGAATTAAACGTAATTTGGCTCTCTCTAAATGAGGTCAGGATTAGGAAGCTGTGATTTCAGTGCCAAAGTGCAACTATCAAAACAATGCATTACCTAATAGTCATTGGACTAGACCATAGGGGAGTTCCAACATGTATGACAATAGGGAGTAGGTGTTAAATGGCCTGTGTTTATGAGGCATACTGCTTGGGATGTGTGTACTTCCTATATGTGTAAATTTGGAAGATTCTTTAACCTCTCTGTGTTGTGATTTCCTCATTTCTAAAATGGCGATAACAATTATCTCTAGTTCAAAGGGTTGTGAGGATTAAATGAGTTGATATATATAGGACATACATGCCATGCAGTAACATGTTTGAATATATACAACATACATGTTTTCAATTATTATTGTTGTTGTTCTTGTTGTTCTTGATTTCCACCACACATAGTATGAAGACCCAGTATCAAATTAAAATAAGTGGACAGTCCCAGACTTCAGGTAAATCTAACCAAAGTTTTCCTTCCATTTTCTTGTATTTTGCTTGTTTTTAGTTACAATTACCATTTACTCTAATAACATTTAAGCCATATAGAAATATATAAAAGTCCACAATATGTTCCATTGCCACAGCCCTGCTGAAGTTTCATTTTATTCAAGTATAACTTTATTTGTTTGCTAATAATATCAGCCCAATTTATAAATGAATTAACCAATTCATGATAAATATTATCATTAGAATAAATACTATATGCTAGTCTATCCTTGGGTCCCCATGCAAGGTTCAGACAACTTGTTTTGCTACCGTGAAGCTTGTGGACAAAACATCAAACTAAATCTCAGAGTCCTGAAATGTTGTCATTTATGAAAC
Organism: Herpailurus yagouaroundi; assembly: GCF_014898765.1. Lineage (NCBI taxonomy): Eukaryota > Metazoa > Chordata > Mammalia > Carnivora > Felidae > Herpailurus > Herpailurus yagouaroundi. Next base: position 46,403,392 of record NW_024412395.1, read on the forward strand.
AGAGTTTGCCATGCCTACCCCATCATGTTTGAAGGAGAATTAAATGTCATAATGTTTATGAAAGAGCCTGAACACGCTCTGGCATGTACTTGAAGATCAATAGCGCTAATTGGAATGAATGCCAATTTGAATAGCATTAATTGGCATCCCATCCATACCCCATACTTCTCTGAACTGGTTGCTGTGATTTTCTTAAAAAAAAATTCAAATGCAAAGTTTTAACCCTACAAATGTCTCATTAGTACTTGTTGAACAGAACTCACTTTCACGAAAATAAACGTTCCAGAGATGAGCATTAGAGATTGAAACCTTTTAATTAACCATAACAGAACCAGTTCCGGAGTTATTTCAGCTGCATTTCAATTTGTCATTTAATTTAGTAAGTCACAATGAGAACTACTAAAAAGCAACCTAATCCGAGTTCTTTAAATTCTTTTAGCTTGGCGTTATATGCTGAGCAAATGGGTTTATTAAGAAAGCTGCTTGTGAGGCATGATACCTTGAGTCAGATGCTAACCGGTGATTTACAAAGTTTTAACTTATGATACATGCTAAATGTGATTTTTAAGGTAATAGAGATAAGATAATGAATGGAACACTAGCCTTTGCATTAAAAAATTAATCTCTCACTGGATGACCTTGACTTAATCTTTAATTTTTAAGCCTATAAAATATGTGGTTATGGGAATGTAGAAGGAGATAGTAACAAAAATCTCCAATTGTTTTTTTTTTTTTTTTTTTTTTGGCCAAAAAACTCTACAAGGAAGGTCTTGTATACATACAAGATATTATTACTTTAGCAGTTAGGAACCTCAAGTGAGATTCCCACTAACAGTGTACTTGCACAACTATGAAGGAGGAAAGAGGACAGTTTAGTTTCATTGTAGGCAGCTACCAACAGTCTTTTTCTAGTATAAGGTGACTTACGAATATCATTATATACCCAGCTTAGCACTTTTACTGCCTTTAGGTTAAGTGCCATAAACTCATGGGACCTGTAACCTCACGTGTAATAAAATTTTTTAAAGATGAGAAAAACATGATTTGCAATTATTCAGCCCTCTAATACGAATTTATTTACAATCACTTTGACTCCTGAAACGAGTTATTCCTAATCACAGGTGAGATAATTTAGCATAATCAGATTGTACCTTTTTACATCAGTGCTGATGAAGTGTCTAGGGCAGAGCAGGTACCAAATTAAATTCGGTAATAAATTCCAGTGACTTCATTTATGGGGAAATGAGTATCTCTAAAGTAAACCAAGATACTGGAAGAAAACACATAAAATTTTTCAAAGGGGTTTCTGAAGTTTGAAACAAACTAGCATTTGACTTGAAATAATACTGAATAATTACTGAAAAGATTTGTGTCTGTATAAATTCTTCAAAACTATGATCCTAGAATCTAATTATCCCTTACTGCAACCTTAAGAATGTATTTAGATGGTTTATGGCTAGAGTGTTAAAATCTAAATGACCCCAAATCCCAGAAACAGAGATGAAAGTACTGTATTAAGTCTAAACTGTTTGGGATTATCATTTTTCAAAGGTGTTTCCTGCCCGGTTTTAAATGACAGGTGCCAAAAATGATAAGCAAACAATTCTGTCAATAGACCACTTATGTTCCTTACTCTGTTCTTCTCAAAGTGACAAAGCGCCTTGATTCCAGCAGTGATTCCCCAGTCTGCTTTCGCTTTGGGTTTCCATTGTGACCATTAACTGCTGAAACTGAGCCCAGAGCCCATGATCACAAGATCTGAACGTCGTTGCGAGGGATCCTAAGGAGGTAAATTAACTCATTCCTCTGCCTCTAGGAAGGACAAACCGTGCCCAAATATTTCCAGAGGAATAATTTTGCATCCTAACAAGAGTGAAAGACTAAGTAGTGGGAATTTTCTTCAGAAACACGTTTGCATACTTTTGGACTATTTCTATGCTAATGCCATTGAACAGCAAGTACATGTTCTAAAGTGCACATGGGTGGTGCCTCCCCACACAGTCAGATTAGCGCATGACTCGGATTAGGCATCTTGCTCTCACAGATTCATTACTTCGCCTGAGAAAATTCCTTTTATGGATTAAACAACCCCTTGGAATATAACCGTTTTTATACATCTTATTTTACATGACTAAATGTTTCTACTCTCAGTATTTTTCCATCTCTCCCCTCAGCCTCCCTCTCCATTCTTTCCTTCCACCTTTTTAATGTGGTCCTCTCTCTCCCTGGCCTGCTCTCTACCCTCCACCCTGGCTAATGACACCACGAAGCTTGAAGTTTAGCTCACTACCTTGGCACCGTCTTTTCCCTGACCTTTTCTATTCTGTTGGATGCCAAATTCTGTAAGTAATGTTTTAAAAATGACTCCTGAATCAGTTCCTCTTTTCTATTCTGTTGCTGCTATCCCACTTCAGGCTTTTATTATGTTTTGTTTGGGTATAAATTAATTCCCCTACTCTTCTTGCTGTGGTTTTTCTCCAGCTGCCAAGTATATCGTATGCACTGCTGTCACAGTGGTCAGCATGAAGCATAGCTTGGACTTAATCTTGTGTTGAAAACTTCAGTGCTTCCACATTATCTGCCGAGGCATCAAACCCTTTGGCCTGCCTCTTATACCCCTGTTCCAGCCCCGCCCCCCACTGCCAACACTCATCATATGACCCAGAATACTGACCTCCTAGTATTACCATTCACTTTTTCCCTTTCACATGAGTGATAGTCTTCCTAAACTATGTAAAATTTCCTGAACACGCTCTAAATTTTCTTACATATTTTTTAAATGTTTATTTTATTTATTTTAGAGAGAGAATAAGAAAAAAAAACACAAGCAGGGGAGGGGCAGAGAGAGGGAGACATGGAATCCGAAGCAGGCTCCAGGCTCTGAGCTGTCAGCACAGAGCCTGATGCAGGGCTTGAACTCACGAACTATGAGATCATGATCTGAGCCAAAGTCAGATGCCTAATCAACTGCGCCACCCATGCACCCCTTACTTATTTTTTTCTAAGTCCATGTTTTTGTGATCTTGTTTCCTTCATCTAAAATTTTATTCTTCCAGTATTTATGTATTGAAATTGGACTCCTCCTTCAATTTCTAATAAACCAAACAAAAAACCAATTAAACAGTAACAGCAGCTACACTCTATTATGCTCTTCTAACTTGTCAGGACTATATTGAACATCTTGAATACATGGTCCCTGATCCTCACCCAAACATTTACTAGGAAGATATTATTATAACCATTTCACAGGTAAAGAAACTGCCATACAGAAATGTTAGTTGATTTTTATCCTAGGCTGCAGAATTAATAAGTGGGATGTTGGCACATCTTAATAGTTACTAATCTAATACTCTTTCCAGCTTTTTTTCTTTAGCAGAACCCTAATTTTTATTTTTTGGAAGGGGGATAACAGTGTGACCAGCTAAAACAAAAAGAACACAAAAACTACATATCTTAATCTCGCTGAAAACAAGGGGTGAGCCCTTTTGACATACTTCTAGCCAAGGAGACCTAAGTGGTGGTTTTGGCAACATTTTCTTATCTCTTCCATATCTCTTTCTTCCTCCTTCTCCTTTAGGAAGCAAGAGCCGAGATGCCTAGTGAAGCAGGAATCATCCTGGAACTGTCAGGATGGGAGTTGGAACACTAAGGAAGGTAGAGGAAAAAAGGCGACAGAGCCTGGGGTGTTGACAGTACTGAGAGCTGCTGCACTGTCACCTGTCCAGAAATGCTTGTTGGGTAAAAAGACTAAAGTTTAATTTGGTTAACTCACGTTGGGCTTTCTGTTGCTTATACCTAAGCCTAGTTTCCAACTGGTGCATGAGGTGTGCATGAGACTTCTTTGGATTCCATCATCACTGCCCCCTTCGTGATGCCAATTAAACCTTACCTGAATCCCCATCTCAGAAATAAGATTTTCTTCCTTGTGTATGGCCGTTAAATTCTGAACTACTTTTAAGGCCTTTATTAATTCTCTTCTTCTTTGGAATTTTGTATTGTAAATTCCTCAAGAACACAGTCTATAACTTCCTTCCCTATACATAAAAAAACACTGAATGGATATTTACTGGGTTGGATTAAAATCCATAAAATTCACCGTATAGTTTTCTGTTACCGGAGTTCCTATGAATTAGTTTTAATCTTCTTTAAATTTGATATGGACATAAATGCAATCCAAGGCACAATGATTTGACCTCCCATTGCTTCTGTCAGGAACCAAATCCCTCAGCTTTTCCTGAGTTTCTGATTATTGCCTCAGAGGTACATAGAAACAAGGCCACTTCTGCCTGGTTCTTCTGCGAGGCCTCCTCATTATCCCCCTGAGCTGCCGCCTCTGATGCTGCTGATACTGCCACTCTGCCCATTCCAGACTTGGGGGAGGCAATGCTGCATTCACTACCTTTTCAGTTCAGACCTAGACACAGATCTTTTTCTAAGTACTCCTTGCACAACTGAGACCAGGATATGCCTTTTTAAAAAAAGCAGTGAAAGAGTAGGGATGATGCAATGGAAGGAAAACACATAGAATCTTTACAACTATTCTAGGTCCAGGGCCACCGACTTACAGCTTTATCTTCTCAGCTGCCACATGACCAGGCAGTTCACCCCCACCACCAGAATTTCCACATAGACTACCAGCCCTAAATATTTATTTCCTCACACCATCATAAGGCCTCCTTCCCTTAGGCTTCATTTCTTTATTTCCTGTGATTGAGAATGACAATTAAGGGACACCCAGGCTTCCCCCCTAGTAAACCTACGGCCCTGACTAGTCTATCACTCCAAGTGAGTTATTCTGATATTTACAGAAATTTTGTTATGTGAATACAAAACCTGATTATAATCCAAGTATAGTGTCTAGATTACATTTGGGATGTGGTACATCATAATTAGTTTCCAATTTGAATGAATGTGAATGAATTTTTTAAATAATACTTTAACATTGTCATTATTAATTTCGTCAATTGCTGGTAACTGGGATAGTGTCACTAACTTTCACAATTAACAATTTAACTTAAAAAAATTTTTTTGAGTTTGTTTTGAGAGAGAGAGAGTACAAATGGGGCAGGGGTGGAGAGAGAGGGAGAGAATCTCAAGCAGGCTCCACACTGTCAGCACGCAGCCCGACATGGGGCTAGAATTCATGAACTGTGAGATCATGACCTGAGCTGAAACCATGAGTCAGATGCTTAAAACAACTGAGCCATCCAGGCACTCCAACAATTTGAAATTTTAAATGTGGTGGTGAAGTCTCAATTTCAAGTGGTTTGAAGAGCAAGGAAGTGAGTATACATAAAATTTTAAGATGTTTGGTGGAGAAGGAAATAAGTAGGACTGGGGTTGGAACTTGAGGGAGTGTTAGGGACCAAGTTTATGCTAAATAAAGAAATAAGAAAGAAGAGGAGAGAAGAAAGGAAGAGAAGTGAAATGAAAGGGAGAAAGGAGAAGAGGAGAAAGAGGAAGAAGAAGCAAGAGATAGAGCTTTCCAGTGGAAAATGTTAATTACACTGTAATGCTTTTTGATGCTTTATTATCAACTTCAAACTGAGATAGCCTTTGATAACATATTCTGATTTTAAACTACTCTAATAGAAAGTTGTAAAACATTATTATTTTAAATCTTTTAAAAAATGGAACACTCCAAATTGTGCTCCATGAGACGGAAGCTAATGCAACAAGTAGTTGCAGAACTATTTGGCCTTGGAATTCAGTCATTAGGAGAGAGCTGCCGACTCAACTCTGCCTGAGCAGCAAGAGTGAAGTGAGTTTGCTCCGCTCTTCTCTGACCTCCAGCACAGAAGGCAGGCTGTCTGTAGCCTTTGTGAAACTTAAGGAAGTTTTCCCTTTGAGGGCAAGACCCCCATTTGCAATTTGATTCTTTCTGGAATCCAAAGTAATAGAGTAGCCACTAACAAGAAAGCAAGTAATGAAAGAGAAATTAAGGAGGGCATTTTAATGATGATTTTTATAGATGAATTCCCAATGATTGTTGGTTGGCGTATAGACTTTCTTGGCTGACTGAATGATTGATGTGATAAACACTTTACATTCTTTCAAATTCTAGAATATTTTATATTTTTGGACATAAGTTCTTTGAACTTGAGTGATTCTTGAACATTTAATTCACATTTTTTGAGGTCTTTGGAATAATCTGGTTATCATGAAGAATATCATTGATTTGTAAGGTTAAATTGAAGTCATGTGAGCAACATCTTGGTAGTCTTATATGCAATGTACAAACAGTGTTCATGGATAAAAAGAAAAAGCTCAACAGATGTGTCTTTGAAGGGAAACTAGTTAGGAATTCAGATGGAATATGAAGTTGGTAGCCTCAGTATATTTCAAAGGAATATATCCATTTTGCCCTTGAAAGGAACTATCTTCTCTCTTCCTCTGTGTTTTCTTGTTTGATGCTAGCAGAAAGCATCTGGATTATAAAGCCTGCTTGTTCCTCCCAGAATAACTGCTACTGCCTCCTGCTAGTCTTTCATTTAGTGGAAGAGGGGGATCAAATGAATCTTGATTAATAGATCCCCATTCCTCTCCTTCTCACCTCTTTCAAGCTGTGCTGTCATAAAATTAATGTTAAGCTGGTATCTATTCTATCTTAAATAGCTCAGACCTAATGAGATGAAATTTAGTGGGTTAAAAGCAAATACTGTTTCCCCCATCAGATATCCCAAATACTACTATAAAATACACAGTAAATATAGGAGGCATATATTAATAGTTATTAATAGAAATGTTTTTATTTTTGACACTTTTGATATTTTTTCTAAAATAAACAGCCATGTCTTTATTTTTTTTTTAAGATTTTATTTTTTAAGTAATCTCTACACCCAACGTGGGCTCAAACATACAACCCTGAGATCAAGAGTCTTAAGCTCTACTGACTGAGCCAGCCTGGTGCTCCAGCAGCCATATCTTTATAACAAAACTTTAAACATTATTTAAACTGATTTTGAAAGTTCATGGTAGGTAAAGTATCTCCCCCAAATTCCCTCCTCTCTATGTAATTCTGTGAATAGTGGCCTCTGATCTTTGCCAGTGTGTTCTACTGAATCAGTTCCATGACTATTCTATCATTCAGCAACTAGCCAGAAAAACAGAAGCCACTCTAAATCCTTCAAATACAGGGAATTGATCACCCAGGTGATGGAAAACAGAGGCTAAACAAGGGTTTGTTAAGGCAACCCAGAGAAGTTCTAATCACTCTCAGTTGGAAAGGACAACATATGAATATGTGGTTGCCTAAAACCAGAAGCTGGACTCAGGATGAGTCCCCATGATGAGGGGGCCAGTGATTTCTGGGGGCAAGGCCTGGGGTGTGCTACCAAGAGCTGGAGCCATGGGGGAGCCATGGGCACTGTCAAAAGATTCCTTAAGACACAAGAAAAGAAAAAATACCCTCACTTTCTTCCTGTAAGGAAAATTGTTAGGATAACAAAATATTGCTTATGTCTTTCAAAGACTTCTCTGTTTTGAATCTGAGGACAGGAATCAGCCATGAGCTAAACTGAATTTTTGTTCAATAGCAACAATCTATGAGGTCAGAGTCAATAAATAGAAAGACTGGTTCATAATATTTATTGATGGGGTAAACAAGGTTGTCTTTTTATCCTTTCTTTTACATTCTAATGTAAAATCCAGTGATATTATGCAGATTCTGAAAAACTTTTATTTACATCCTCCCTTTTGTCAATCTGTAATATAGAGGAGATAAAGTTAAAAATAGCTGTATTTATTTATATTTTCTGTGTGCAAAACTCTAACATGTATTAATGTTTTCAATTCTCAAAAACAACCTCAAGGGGTAAGTAGAATGATTAACCCATTTTATGGAAGAGGAAATTGAAGGACAGAGAGATTAGCTAATAGGCACATTCTTATATACAGATGACACAGTTGTATGTTAGGGTATTAGAAGTGGCCTTTGTAATCGGTTATGCTATGTGATTATTGCCACAAAAAAGGTCCTCAGATAAACTCTTGTGAAGTGGAACACTTTTCTTGTAGACATTGTGCACATGCCAGCACCTTAGAGCAAGCACCATCTTCTTTTACTGATACCTCTATCGTGGACTCCAGACTCATCTCATCCCTCCCATTCTTATCCTCTCCAGTCTGTATTCTGCAGGGCAGCCAGAATAACCTCTTAAAAACACAACTCTTCTTCTCAAGGCCTTCTAGTGGTTGTCCATTGTTAGTTAAGCCCAACATTACCCAAAAATACTGTACCATGTGTTTCATTGGGCGGGCTTATATATTACTCAGTACGTTTGAAGTGCTGTTGGTTTCCCGGTGTTACTGGGCAGTCATTTACCTACCCATCTGCACTTGAAAGGACATTGTCTTTATCTCTGTCATACTCAGAGGCCATGGGCAAGCTCTGTAAATGAGTCAGAAAAATCATCCTGAAATTATCCTTACCTTCCGCCTATGAGAAGAGCATTGATCCTTGGGCAGCAGAGTTCCAGAGAGTCTGGAGACTTGAATGTGAGGCTCAACTAATCCCTAGAGACCCCCTGAGGGCTTGTGAGTTGCCTGGAGCTTCTGGCAAAGTGACAACCATTTTGTAAGGTCTCTCAATGGTGCTATTTGTTTTGGCCTTTCCTGGGTAAATTTGGTGAGCAGCCAGGGCAACAGAGTATTCCTCAGACTAGAGTTGGAAGAGGCAGCTAGGGTGAATCTCTAAGTAGTAGAGGGATGTAGGACAAAGGAAACTGGCTAAGGAATAGGTGAGCTAAGATTCTCAACGTACTTGCTTATATTTGAACAAACAGCCAAAGCTAAAAGAATGCTACAATGGGCCTTCACATGCTGGGAGAAAAACTTGGTCTCCTGGGTGCGCTACATTTCATCCTTTGTGGCAACGAACCATGCCAGGATTTCAACCTCAGTGCTCCTCTTGACTAGCAAAGTATCTTAGGTGTTTCATATTGTGTGATTAATGAATAAGAGACGGTATGAAAAGCTTGACACCATCTTTGGCCTGTCTAGTTGCATTCATATTTCTGAGAAATAAGAAAGAAGATTACATGGTATTTAAATTAAAAAAAATTTTTTTTTAACATTTACTCACTTTTGAGAGACAGAAAGAGACAGAACATGAGTGGCGGAGGGCCAGAGAGAGGGAGACACAGAATCCCAAGCAGGCTTCAGGCTCTGAGCTGTCAGCACAGAGCCCAACATAGGGCTCAAACCCAAGAACCACGATATCATGACCTGAACCGAAGTTGGATGCTTAATGGACTGAACCATCCAGGCGCCCCTACTTGGTATTTAAATATAAAGAGTATTGAACTGGATGATAAATAAAGGGCTGACAAAATATCTTTGGCAAAAATTTTACTCTTATAGACTAGTTGCAGCTGTTCAGAATTACTAGAATAACTCAATAAAAAGTTTTTGTTTTTGATTTTCATTGCTTCATGAAGTTGGCAAAGATGGGTTGTGCATGATGACTGCAACTAGAATAATGTTATTACTAGTTGTCATATTTTAATATAAATAAGTGGCCATAATTCTTTCCAAGACTTCACTGCTTATGATATATTAAGTCCTATGGGTTCTATAAAATAACTTTGAAACCTCTTCTGTTGCTTCAGACTTTATGCAGCCAAAATAATTACTGAAGACATTTCAGTCTGCAGTTTTTTCAATTCAGAGGTCATTCACACTGACTTTTCTTGCTTTGACTTCATGCAAGACATCATTAATCAAGTGTACTATTAAAATGTTAACTCTCCCTTTAAATACCTCATTAATGTACATGTGTATTTAACTATATATTTTTAAATCTGAATCAATGAAAACTACCTCTTGAGTGAAGAAAAAACTCACTTGTTTTATTGCACCTTGCATTGAAAGACATCACAATCTAGTACCTTGTAAATAGTTTTCCCTCTTAAATCATTGCCTGGAAAATAAGATTGTCTCACTCTTTCCATAAAGCTAAAGTTGTCGAGGTCAAATTTTGTAAATGATACAAAAGAGTTTCCTCCATGAATAATCACAAGCTCATGTTATTGGAAGGGTCTTCAAGAAATGACACAGTTCATCTTGAAGCCATATTTGCCCACTACATACTGACAGTTATTCTATTATTCAGATGCCCTGAGACAGACTATCCCTACTTTCTTGCTATGGTAGCCTGTCTCATATTAAATCATCCTTTTTTTATTGTTGTTTGTTCTACGAAGATTTATCTGATGCCTATTGTTTTAAGTGGTTTTTTTTATTCAAGTTAGTTAACATAAAATGTTATATTAGTTTCAGGTACACAATATAGTAATTTAACACTTCCATATGTCACCTGGTACTTCTCATGACAAGTGCACGCCTTAATCCCCATCACCTATTTAACCCATCCCACACACACCTCCCCTCTGGTAATCATCAGATTGTTCTCCATAATTAAGAGTCTGTTTCTTGGTTTTTCTGTCTCTCTCACTCTTTTTTTTTTTTTTTTTTTGCCTTTGCTTGTTTGTTTCCTTTTTTAATTCCACATATGAGTGAAATTGTATGGTATTTGTCTTACTTTAACTGACTTATTTTGCTTAAAATTATACCCTGTAAGCTGTATCCATGTCATTGCAAATGACAAGATTTCATTCTTTTGTATGTCTAAATAGTATTCCATTATATATATACTGCATCTTCTGTACCCATTCATGAGTCGATGGACATTTGGGCTGCTTCCATATCTTAGATATTGCAAATAAATCTCCTATAAACATCAGGGTGCATGTATCCCTTTGAATTGGTATTCTTGTATTCTTTGGGTAAATATCCAGTAAGTGTAATTGTGGATCGTAAGGTAGTTCTTTTTTTAACTTTATGAGGAACTCCACACTGTTGTCCACAGTGGCTACACCAGTTTACATTCCCACTAATAGTGCAAGAGAGTTCCCCTTTCTCCACATTCTCACTAACACCTGTTGTTTCTTATGTTGTTGATTTTAGCCATTCTGACTGACAGGTATGAGGTGATAGCGCATTGTAGTTTTGATTTGCATCTCCCTGATGATTAGTGATGATGAGCATCTTTTCATGTGTTTGTTGGCCATCTGGATGTCTTCTTTGGAGAAATGGCCGTTCATGTTCTGCCCATTTTTAAAAATTTTTTTAATGTTTATTTTTGAGAGACAGAGACAGAGACAGAGACAGAGCATGAGTGGGGGAGGAGCAGAGAGGGAGGGAGACACAGAATCTGAAGCAAGCTCCAGGCTCTGAAGTGTCAGCACAGAACCCGATGCGGGGCTCGAACTCACCAGCCATGAGATCATGACCTGAGCCAAAGTCGTACACTTAACTGACTGAGCCACCCAGGCGCCCCTCTTCTGCCCATTTTTTAATTGGATGATTTATTTTTTGGGTGTTGAGTTTTATAAGTTCTTTATATATTTTGGATATTAATCCTTTATCAGATATGTCATTTGGAAATATCTGGTGTTAATATGAGAACACAACTTTTTTCCAGTAAAAGTACTCAATTTCTTAAATTAGCTCCGTAAGTGTCTACATTCTTTCCAGTGTATTAAGGCAAGTTTGCATTTGAAGTATGAGGATCCTGAAATTGAAGTCAAATGTGCTCAACAGTCAATGAAGCACTTTCTAAACTAAAGGCTTTCCTTAGAACTGTGACAATAAAGTAGTGACTAAATATTTGAAATGATAGTGAGATTATAACAATAAATGTAAATCTTAAACACAAATAATTACCACATTAATGTTTGCATTTACAGGAGACAAATATGAAATTCTTATATTTTTGTTTAATGTTCAATATGTTCATGTGAGTAGATGTTCCTTTTTTTTATTAAGGGTGTTTGTGTGTGAATATAAATTTTGAATTTCTATATGTAATATAAGTACCAAAAAGCCTGCCTCAGCTAGTGTTACTCGTTGTGAAATACCATGCTTAATCCGCTAATGAACACTAAGTGAAATAAAAGCTATTTTTAACCATAAAACATCATTTATTTAGCAAATATGAGTTGTGTTCCAGGATCAGACCATCTACTAGGTGGAGGAAGCATAGCTTGTGATTTTCAATATAAACAACCATACTGTAAAATTTTCTTTATGGGCTAGAGTGGGTGTACTGGGAAATCAATAAAAATTATGTAAGCTTACATATTTTAAGAAATTATGCTATTTTCTTTGATTATATTGGCTATATTGTTTTAAAATGTGTCATTATAAAGATAGAATATTCTTTTGACAATAATCTCAAAAATATAGACAAGAAAAAAAAAGAAGGATACTTCAATATAAATATAATATTTTGGTTTGTTTCCTTCCAGAGTTTTTATATAGTTTTAAAATGTTTATGATGTATTTATATTCATAATTGACAAAAATTGGAAAAAGTAAAATTAAAGTGAATTTATTCACCATAAAAATGTATCATTAATATGATTTTGATGTATCTGAAAATATGTTTGTAACATGAAAAAACTTTGAGGATATAATATTCCATGAAAAATTCAAAATACAAAATTTTATATACATATTTATATTTAAATGTTACATCATAAACTTGGAAAACCAAAAGCCAATTGTTTGCAATGGCTTTTGGAAGTGATCGTATTTCTGAAACGTGGTTACAAAAAATAATCCATAGCGTTTGGGAGCAAAGATACAAGTCAAAAGATTGTATGCAGGCTGCTTTTTAAGATAAATTAAGTCCTTCCTTTGTTCTTGGCATTTTATACTAAACATATACACACTCCTAATTTTTTATTCTTAATATGAAAATTAGGCACATCACCAAAGAAAATATACACTGTTAAAAATTAGTAGGGAATAATTTTATTTCTAAAGTTTTCAGCTAGTACTGAGGTACAAATTTTGGTAAATCTGGAATATTCAGTTTTGCCTAATTCAGGGTATTGCCTAATTAATGTTTAGGCATTGCCTAATTAAATGTTTCTATGGCATGGGTTCTTAGGTTGAATTCTCCAGAAGTGACCCTGAGATAAAGATTCCTGTATAAACATTCAGGATTTATTAAGGAATTGCTCTCAGGAGAAGCAGGTAAGGGAGCGGAGGAAGCAATATTGAAAAGGGGGAAGAAAATGTGCAAGAGAGAAATTTCAGTGATTTCTGAGCCTCAGACTGATTCCACTGGGTACTCAGGAACATAAATTACATCTCAGACATGTCCCACCTTGAGGCAAAGTCTGGGCTATCAAACTCCCACACAAGTCAATACTTGGCTATGGGTTTTTCCCAGGAATATAGTGCCTCTCAAGCACTTACGGTTCTCTGTGCAAAGAACAGGAGCAGAAGGGGCTCTAGCAGTTCAAGGTCAGTCCTCTGAAGGGAGGATCCAAGGGCCTGGGTGGTCCCCAGGGGTGTTTGCTACCCATGCCTGGTCACAGATCTTCATTTAAGTTGGGAAATGTGATTCTCCATTTTTTGCTGGGCCAAAGTGTGATAAGGGTTAAACTGTGAGGCAGAGTTTACAAGTCCCAGGATACATTTAGAGCTTGGGCACTTTCATGGAAGCTGTGATTGGAAGTTAGAGTGGAGAGTGGTGATGGGAAGCCCTTACTTAGGTGTATGTGATAAGGAGTAGAAAAAAGAGGATGATAGATGGTTTTTGAAAATTTGAAGCATAGGAAGGAGAGGAAAAATGTAAAATAATTATGAGATATGCGGAGCATATTCATTAAGGGAGGATGTTTAGATCAGGTGAACTGCCATTGCCCAGACTCCAGAGGAATGTTGGTCAGAAAATTCTCAGCTCGCATCTGGAGCTGCCAGAACATTTTCCATGTGAGTGCAGAGAACTTGAATTAGGCCCCAGGCTGGAAAGGAGCCTGGCTCTCCGGAGGCTCAGAAAATCTGTAGAGTAAAACTTGGGGGAGGCCTGAGGTGATGGTTTGCCTAGCAAAAAAGGACAGTGACCCTGAGTCAAGGCCAAAGGTGGGAACAGCTGCCTTCGGGGGCAATACAAGTGAAACCATCCAAGAACAGACTGTTTAATTAAGGCTTTAAACCTGGGCCAAGTTAACTGAGGAATGTGTGATTGTATATTTGCAAATTACCTCAGAACTAAATAATTTGTATTCTGAAATTTTCTCACACTATAACAGAGATTTAGATCCTTCTCAAATGTTTCAGTCTATGGCTCTGTGTATGTTAATGCATCCTGAGGATGCTGTGTTTCTGGGGACAGCACAAGACTGGGTATAGCTGGGAAGAAAAAGTGGGAAAAACAAAAGACCATGATGGTCTCTGTGTGATCTTGAGGGCACCTGTCCTGCTTTGTGAATACCCAGAAACATATTCAAAGCAAGTGTTGGAGGGAACCCATTGAGGAGAGACTTCTATTTGTGCCTTATTTTGAGCACCCCATTTGGAAGCTCTGTGTCTTTTAGTTGATTTGAATAGGGGCAAACTGTTTATATTTTTTTTTTTTAATTTTTTTTTCAACGTTTATTTATTTTTGGGACAGAGAGAGACAGAGCATGAACGGGGGAGGGGCAGAGAGAGAGGGAGACACAGAATCGGAAACAGGCTCCAGGCTCTGAGCCATCAGCCCAGAGCCCGACGCGGGGCTCGAACTCACGGACCGCAAGATCGTGACCTGGCTGAAGTCGGACACTTAACCGACTGCGCCACCCAGGCACCCCGGCAAACTGTTTATATTAAAAAATTTCACAGCAGATAATAATTGTAAGTCTTCAACATAGAGGATAAGCTGACTTAGTCTGTATTCTAGTGAACTATTTTTTTTAACATTAAAAAAGAGACACTATGGAGCTAAGAAAGGAGAATATTTGATGATGGTATTTTCACTTCTACTTCATTTCTGCACCCAAGAAAATAAGTATCATTAATAAGTATCATTTGAATTCCTAAGAGCTATCTTCATTGTCTTATACTATTCTTTAAGTTGGATACACATGTTTCCTCAAGGATAACATTTTTCTCACAAGGACCAGAAGATTATAAGCTTACACATTTTTTAAAATGCTCAAAAAGTAGTTCAGAAGGTTCAAGCTATACAATTTCTTCTCTGTGGGCCTGAAAGGATATTTTTGATTAGATTCACTCCTTCTTCTCCCCTCCTCTCCACTCCAAGAGTGTTTTGTTCTTTTTTAAGATTTTTTTTCAATTTTTTTTAACATATCATTTTATTTTTTGAGAGAGAGGGAGACAGAGCACGAACAGGAGAGGGGCAGAGAGAGAGGGAGACACAGAATCCAAAGCAGGCTCTGAGCTGTCATATGTGTGGCTTGAACCCATGAACACGAGATCATGACCTGAGCCAAAGTCAGGTGTTCAACTGACTGAGCCACCCAGGTGCCCTATTTTTAAGATATTTTCATTGTGGACAATGTCAAACACATACAGAAGGAGAGATTAGGATAATAAAGGCCCATGTCACCATCACCCATTTATACAAAAATTATCACATTTGGACAATCTTGTTTCACTTATACCTGCATCTACTTCCAATGTTACCTGACAGATTATTTTGAAAGCAAATCTCAGATATTATTTCACCCATAAATACTTCAGTGTGTATCTGTAAAAAAAAGAAGTACATTACAAACTGAAGAATCTTCAGATTCTGTTAATCAGTTTTCTTCTCTGTCTTTCCTCCTCCTCCCTTTCATTCCCTCCTTCTCTCCCTGGGGTTTTCATTTTTACAGTTTGTTGAAGAAACTAAGTCCTTTGCTCTGTAGAATTTTCCATAGTCTGAATGTTGCCAGTTGCATTCCAATGATATCATTTAATAGGTTTCTCTGTCTTTTTCTTTTCGAAAAATTAGAAGTTAGATTTAGAGGCTTGATAATTCAGGTTCACTTATATTTTTATTTTTTATTTTTTGACTACTAGGTAGGTGGGATTGTGGTTTTCCATTGCTGATCAACAATATCAGATTATCTCTTTTTGTAGCAATCCTAAAATTCATATGGAACCACAAAAGGCCCCGAATAGCCAAAGTAATTTTGAAGAAGAAGACCAAAGCAGGAGGCATCACAATCCCAGACTTTAGCCTCTACTACAAAGCTGTCATCATCAAGACAGCATGGTATTGGCACAAAAACAGACACATAGACCAATGGAATAGAATAGAAACCCCAGAACTAGACCCACAAACGTATGGCCAACTCATCTTTGACAAAGCAGGAAAGAACATCCAATGGAAAAAAGACAGTCTCTTTAACAAATGGTGCTGGGAGAACTGGACAGCAACATGCAGAAGGTTGAAACTAGACCACTTTCTCACACCATTCACAAAAATAAACTCAAAATGGATCAAGGACCTGAATGTGAGATAGGAAACCATCAAAACCTTAGAGGAGAACGCAGGAAAAGACCTCTCTGACCTCAGCCGTAGCAATCTCTTACTCGACACATCCCCAAAGGCAAGGGAATTAAAAGCAAAAGTGAACTACTGGGACCTTATGAAGATAAAAGGCTTCTGCACAGCAAAGGAAACAACCAACAAAACTAAAAGGTAACCAACGGAATAGGAAAAGATAGTTGCAAATGACATATCGGACTAAGGGCTAGTATCCAAAATCTATAAAGAGCTCACCAAACTCCACACCCGAAAAGCAAATAACCCAGTGAAGAAATGGGCAGAAAACATGAATAGACACTTCTCTAAAGAAGACATCCGGATGGCCAACAGGCACATGAAAAGATGTTCAGCGTCGCTCCTTATCAGGGAAATACAAATCAAAACGACACTCAGATATCACCTCACGCCAGTCAGAGTGGAACAAATCAGGAGACTATAGATGCTGGAGAGGATGTGGAGAAACGGGAACCCTCTTGCACTGTTGGTGGGAATGCAAATTGGTGCAGCCGCTCTGGAAAGCAGTGTGGAGGTTCCTCAGAAAATTAAAAATAGACCTACCCTATGACCCAGCAATAGCACTGCTAGGAATTTATCCAAGGGACACAGGAGTACTGATGCATAGGGGCACTTGTACCCCAATGTTTATAGCAGCACTCTCAACAATAGCCAAATTATGGAAAGAGCCTAAATGTCCATCCACTGATGAATGGATAAAGAAATTGTGGTTTATATACACAATGGAATACTACATGGCAATGAGAAAAAAATGAAATATGGCCTTTTGTAGCAACGTGGATGGAACTGGAGAGTGTGATGCTAAGTGAAATAAGCCATACAGAGAAAGACAGATACCATGTGTTTTCACTCTTATGTGGATCCTGAGAAACTTAACAGGAACCCATGGGGGAAGGGAAGGGAAAAAAAAAATAACTAAAAAAAGGGGAAAGAGTGGGGAAAAGCCAAAGCATGAAAGGCTGTTAAAAACTGAGAACAAACTGAGGGTTGATGGGGGGTGGGAGGGAGGGGAGGGTGGGTGATGGGTATTGAGGAGGGCACCTTTTGGGATGAGCACTGGGTGTTGTATGGAAACCAATTTGACAATAAATTTCATATATTTAAAAAAAAAAGATTATCTCTTTTTGTAATGTTAGCATTATTGATGATCACTGCTTGCGTTTATTCATTAATTAGAGGTCATAAAATGGTGATATTTTAATTATATCATTCCCTTTTCATTTATTATTTGAAATACTGTAATAAAGAGAAACTTTCTCCCACCGATTCTTTGGTTATCCAGCAATATGGGTTGTAAAGGAAAGACTACAAAAGTGCTTGATTTCCTCCTTGCTTATTAGTTTTCAAATAATACATTCATTCTTTTCAGTACTCCAAAGATGATAAATGAGTTTTTGTGTGTTTTTTTATTGAACACAAACAGGATTTATTTAATTATTTATTTATTTTTTTAATATTTTTTTTTGTTTCAAGTTTTTATTTAAATTCTAGTTAGTTAACATATAGTGTAATATTGGTTTCAGGAGTAGAATTCAGTGATTCATCACTTACATATAACACCCAGTGCTCATCATATGTGCCCTTCTTAATACCCATCACCCATTTAACCCATTGCCCTGCCCACCTCTGCCTCCAACAACCCTTAGTTTGTTTTCTATAGTTAAGAGGCTGTTATGGTTTGCCTTCCCTCTTTTTCTTTCTCTCCCTTCCCCTATGTTCATCGGTTTTGTTTATTAAATTTCACATGAGTGAAATCATGCGGCATTTGTCTTTCTCTGACTGACTGACTTTGCTTAGCATAACACACTCTAGCTCCATCCACATCATTGCAAATAGCAGAATTTCATTCTTTTTTATGGCTCAGTAATATTCCATATATATAATATATATACACACACACACACATACATACCACATCTTCTTTATTCATCAGTCAGTGGACACTTGGGCTCTTTCCCTAATTTGGCTGTTGTCAATAATGCTGCTATAAACATTGTGGTGCATGTGTCCCTTCGAGTCAGTATTTTTGTATCCAGTATTTTGGGTAAATACCTAGTGGTACAGTTGCTGGATCTTGGGTAGTTCTTAAAGTTAAAAAGTTTTTAACTTTTTGAGGAACCTCCATACTGTTTTCCATAGTGGCTGTATGAGTTTCCATCAACAGTGCAAGAGAGTTCCCCTTTCTCCACATCCTTGCAAGTATCTGTTGTTTTCTGTGTTATTAATTTTAGCCATTCAGACAGGTGTGAGGTGGTATCACATTGTAGTTTTGATTTGTGTTTCCTTGATGATGAGTGATGTTGAGCATCTTTTCCTGTGTCTGTTAGCCATCTGATTGTCTTCTTTGGAAAAATGTCTGGTCATGTCTTCTCATTTTTTAACTGGATTATTTGGGGTTTGGGGGTGTTGCATTTGATAAGTTCTTTATAGATTTTGGATGCTAACCATTTATCAGATATGTCATTTGCAAATATCTTCTCCCATTCTGTAGTTTGCCTTTTAGTTTTGTTGATTGTTTCCTTTGCTGTGAAGATTTTTATCTTTATGAAGTCCGAATAATTCATTTTTGCTTATGTTTCCCCTGCCTAAGGCAATGTGTCTAGGATGAAGTTGCTATGGCCACAGTCAAAGAGGTTGCTGCCTGTTTTCTCCTCCAGGATTTTGGTGGTTTTCTGCCTCACATTTAGGTCTTTCATACATTTTGAATTTATTTTTGTGTATGGTATAAAAAAAGTGGTCCAGTTTCATTCTTCTGCATGTTCCTGTCCAGTTTTCCCAGTACCATTTGTTGAAGAAACTTTTTTCCAGTGGGTATTCTTTCCTGATTCATCAAAAATTAGTTGATGACATAGTTGTGGGTCCGTTTCTTGGTTTTCAATTCTGTTTCATTAATCTATATTTCTGTTTTTGTGCCAGCACCATACTGTTTTTATGACTACAGCTTTGTAATCTCACGTGAAATCTGGAATTGTGATGCCTCCAGCTTTGCTTTTCTTTTTCAAGATTGCTTTGACTATTTGGGGTCTTTTGTGGTCCCATACAAATTTTTAATTGTTTGTTCTAGCTCTATGAAAAATGCTGTTGGTGTTTTGATAGAGATTGCATTTAAATGTGTAGATTGCTTTGGGTAGTATAGACATTTTAACAATATTTGTCCTTTCAGACTATGAGCATGGAATGTTTTCCCATTTCTTTGTGCCCTCTTCAATTTTTTTCATAAGTGTTCTATAGTTTTTAGAGTACAGCTCTTTCACCTCTTTAGTTAGGTTTATTCATAGGCATCTTATCGTTTTTGTTGCAATTGTAAAATGGATCAATCAATTCCTTGATTTCTCTTTCTGCTGCTTCATTATTGCTGTACAGAAATGCAACAGAATCCTGTACATTGATTTTGTATCCTATGACTTTGTTGAATTCCTGTTATCAGTTCTAGAAATATTTTGGTGGAGCCCTTCAGGTTTTCTACATAGAGTATAATGTCACCTGAGAATAGTGAAAGTTTGATTTCTTCCTTGCTGATTTGGATGCCTTTTCTTTTCTTTTCTTTTCTTTTCTTTTCTTTTCTTTTCTTTTCTTTTTTTCTTTTCTTTTCTTTTTTCTTTTCTTTTCTTTTCTTTTCTTTTCTTTCCTTTCCTTTTCTTTCTTTCTTTCTTTCTTTCTTTCTTTCTTTCTTTCTTTCTTTCTTTTGTCTGAATGCTGAGGCTAGGACTTTTAGTACTATGTTAAATAACAATGGTGAGAATGGACATTCCTGACTGTAGAGGGAAAGCTCTCAGTTTTTCCCCATTAAGAGGATATTAGCTGTGGGTCTTTCGTATATGGCCTTTATAATGTTGAGGTATGTTCCCTCTACCCCTACTTTTTTGAGGATTTTTATCAACAAAACGTGCTGTATTTTGTCAGATGCTTTTTCTGCATCTATTGAGAGAATCATATGGTTCTTATCCTTTCTTTTATTTTAAACCACTCCTATTATTATCCTGATTGATGCTCATGTTGTCCCATCTTTGACCAAAGGAAAAAAAAAACCTCTTCAAGTTGACTTCCAAGTTCTTTTGATGGTTCTGTTACTTTGTTTTCTGTTATCAAATGATGCTCCATTCTTAGCTTGCACACTTATGTTCCACTTCTGCATTGAGACATTTTTCCAAGGAGCCCTTATTCCTTTTAGTGGGAATGGTATATGGAGACTATAGTTTTATATTGCTGTGCTCAATATGTTATGTATTGGTCATTACTTCTAGGTCTTTACAATGGACAGAGCCAGGAAATAAGTTTTAAATTCTTTTAAGATAAAATACTTTCAAATTGAACCATATATTTTTAATTCAATTTTAGGACCACAGGAATTTTACAAAATGTTATTGATATTATAATGTCCAAAATCCTGATTCTTATGAATGTCGTTATAACTGCTTACTTGTCTGGAGTCACAATATCCACATAATAACCTTGGAATAACAATGCCCATAGCTGCCACAAATATAATCAATAGGATTATATAAAAATGTAGGGCTAAAAAATATTTTTGGTCTGTAAAGTACATCTTTGTCAAGTACATCTTTCTAGGGATGTACAGTCAAAATACTGTGTTCTAAAGTCATTTAGAAGAGCTTCTCTCTGTGGCACCTGGGTGGCTCAGTCTATTAAGTGTCCGGCTTGGCTCAGGTCTTGGTCTCTTGGTTTGTGAGTTGGAGCCTGTGCTGTCTGCATAAAGCCTGCTTCAGATCCTCTGTCCCCATCTCTCTCTGCCCCTCTTGCTCTTTCCCCCTCTCTCTGTCTCTCAAAAATAAATAAACATTTAAAACTTAAAAGAGCTACTCTCTGATGGCTAGTTTGTTTAAAGAGTAATATTCAGTGTTAATGTGTGGCAAATAGACCTTCACAAAAACTTGTGAAATTTTGAATTAGTATAGCTCATGTAGGTGTTAGATTTGTGGCAATAAACAGGTGCCTTAAATGTGTTTATGCTTTTCCATTTTTTAATTCTATTCCTAGGAATTTATCATAAGAATATAATGAAGTATGGCATAAATAGTCACATTGAGAATGTTCATTGATGTTATTTATGATAAAAATGAGAAATATCTTAAAAACAGACCAACAGGAGAATTATTATGGAACATATATAAAGTGGAATATTATGCAGCAGTTAAAAATCATATCTACCATGAAAACTTTTAATCTCAAGTGAAAATGCTCATAATATTACATATAAAAAAATTCGACACCAAACTTTATAAAGGAAAGCCTATTTCTCTGACATCAAAACTTCCCTGTCACCAAATGTGTGAGGTTCCCCCCCGTCCTCCCCTCCCCCAACCAATTCTCTGATGCCTGCTGGATGTGCTACAATTCAATTCAATCCTGACACTACCTACCTGGAGATGGCATCAGATCTCCCAAATTAAGGGCTCAGTCCCCACACACTGCCCCCGCTTCAGATGCCAGTCACACGTCCAGAGCTCTCATATTGCTAACTGACCAGTTATAGATCAGGGGTTCCCATAATCCCCTCCTCAGATTAGATAACTTGCTAGAATAGCTCACAGATGTCAGGAACAGTTTACTCACTAATAATGGTTTATTACAAAAGATAGAACTCAGGAACAGCCAAATGGAAGAGATGCGTAGGCAAGGTATTCAGGATGGTGGACAGCACAGAGCTTCCACACCCTCTCCAGGCATGTTTAGCCAAGCCAGGGAGCACTTTGAATCTTGTTGTTTAGAGTTTTTGTGGAAGTTCCATAACTTAGGAATAATTGATTAAATCATTGGCCATTGGTGATTAAGTCCAGCCTATTTCTCCTCCCTAGAGGTTCAACCTTCTACTTAGGCCTTGGTCTTTCTGGTGAACAACCCTCCTACAACAATAGTTGCAGGTGAACAGACAACTATTTGGGGGAAGAGTGCCCCAAAGCTATCTAGGAACCACTAGCTACCCCATCATTCATTAGCATATGAATTCTCTTATCACCCCAGAGATTCCAAGGGTCTAAAAGCCTTTGGACCAGGAATCTGGGCTAAAGACCAAATATTAAAACAAAAGATGCTCATAGCATCTCTATCACTTCAAAGAAAATATGAGTGTTTTAGGAGCTCTGTGTCAGGAACTGGAGGCAGAGACCAAATATATATTTCTTATTATGTCATATATATATATATATGTGTGTGTGTGTGTGTGTGTGACTTATATATATAATATATATATAAGAAATATATATATTTCTTATTATGTCACATAGCATTGTTCCAGTTTTGAACACAATCTACATAGGAAATGACTGAAAGGTAATAAACCAAATATTAACAATAATATAACAAAATGTTAGCAAAACCAAAATATTTTTATTTACAACGTGCGCTTTATAATTTTGTAACAAAAATACTTTAAAAGATGAGCACATTATAATTCAAATCTAGAAGATTATTTTTGTAAAGTATTACCTTTCTTGAGCTGAAGAATGACTTTTATGAAAACTATTGAAAAACCTTAAAAACAAAATATTTGGCTATACAGAATGAAAAACTTGTTTGGTAAAATAATGATTACCAAAATTAAAAGTTAAATACCAAATTTTTAAAGTTAGTTCATACATTATTTATAAAGGCATGATATCATTTCATCCAATAAAATAAAAAACCACAATGAGAGAAAATAAGTAAATGCAATATAGTACATATAGTAATACACATTATCAATAAGCCTAAGAACAATTCTCACAGAAACCTACTATATAATGATTTCTTCATTTTATAGATAAGAAAAGTGAGGGTCAAAAAGGTTAAATTGGAGTACCCAGGTGACTCAGTTGGTTAAGCATCTGACTCTTGATCTTAGCTCAGATCTTGATATCAGGGATGTGAGTTCAAGCCCAGCATTGGGCTCTGCGCTGGGTGTGAGGCCTATTTAAAAAAAAAAAAGGTTAAATCACTTTCTTACATGAGTAAGGACAAAGTTGAGATTCATCCTTCTAACTTTGGACCCAGACTTCTGCCTTCTCATGCTGATGACTGAGGAAACCCAGGTGGCTGCCACTTAGATAAGGGCTTTTTGTGGCTCACCCTTGTAGTCAAGAGTTCTTGCAGTTAGGGGCGCCTGGGTGGCGCAGTCGGTTAAGCGTCCGACTTCAGCCAGGTCACGATCTCGCGGTCCGTGAGTTCGAGCCCCGCATCAGGCTCTGGGCTGATGGCTCGGAGCCTGGAGCCTGTTTCCGATTCTGTGTCTCCCTCTCTCTCTGCCCCTCCCCCGTTCATGCTCTGAGTCTCTCTCTGTCCCAAAAATAAATAAAAACGTGGAAAAAAAAATTAAAAAAAAAAAAAAGAGTTCTTGCAGTTAGAATGAGAAATATTCTCCATTCTCTGAATACCAGACCCTCCCTGAATTTAAATTAAATTATATTACTCAGTTATTGTTTGCTTCAAAATAGAGCATACTTTTTTTCATTATTTATTTATTTATTTATTTAATTTATTTTGAGAAAAAGAGAGAGAGCACTCCTGCACTAGGGAGGGAGGGGCAGACAGAGAGTCAAAGAGAGCATCCTAAGCAGGATCCACGCTGTCAGCACAGAGCCAGACACAGGCTTGATCCCATGAACTGTGAGATCCCATGAACTGTGAGCTGAAATCAAGAGTCAGCCAACTAACCAACTGGGCCACCCAGGTGCCCCTCCCTAAGTTTTCAATGTTAACAAAGTGGGGTGCTTGGGTGATGGAGTCGGTTAAGCATCTGACTTTGTCTCAGGTCATGATCTTGTAGTTCATGAGTTCAAGCCCCACATCAGGTTCTGTGCTAACAGCTCAGAGCCTGGAGCCTTCTTTGGATTCTGTGTCTCCCTCGCTCTTTGCCCCTCCCCTGCTCGCACTCAGTCTCTCTCTCTCTCAAAAATAAAAACGTTAAAAATGTTAAAAAAAATGTTAAAGTAAATACAGGTTCATCTTTATTAAGGAAAAATGTATTTTAAGCTGTTCTTCATTGGAGAATGTGTCTTAAGATAGTGAATATTTTGTTTAATCAAACATTTAATCTAGAAGTGACATAAGGGATATTTTTGGTGACTTTCATACATTTATCTCTTAAGTTATCCTCTGCATGCATTTAAATATAATTGCTATGCTCAGGCTTTAAATATTTAATGCAGTGGTAATCCTTTCTGCTCTCTACCTGCCAGATATGACCATAAATTCAAAGCACATTCCCATGGTAGAAACTTTCTGACTTATTCATTAGGGCTTTTTACACACAAGCTAGAAGTCAACAGGATGCCTTAAAATTTTTCATTTGTAATATTGTTTCTATCATAGTTAAAAAGAAATTGCAATTTTTATCTAAAGAAAAGGTATGACTAGTTTCTTTCAATTTTAGACAATGTTGGGAAAAAAACCTCATTTTTGATTGCATTACTGGGAGAAAACACAATACACAGAAATGGGCTTTAGTGTTATAGCCACGGATCATGATTTACAGTCACTTTTCCTCCTCAAACCCCAAGAAATGTGTTACCACAATTCTCGTGAGTAATGGAAGCCCTTGTTTGGGCATAACAGATTCTCCAGGGTTTTTCTCTTTAATTTTCCTAGTGGATTCTGATGAGCCCCCCTCCCAAAAGACAAGGCCTGGTACATGAGTGCTTCTCAAACTTGGACATGAACAACCTTGGACTGTTACAATGCAGATGCTGCTTCAGTCAGTTTGAAGTGGAGCCTGAAATGCTGTATTTCCAAAGAGCTCCCATGTAATGCCCATGCTGCTCATCCATAAACCATACTTCTCAGGGCAAAGCAGTATAACCACCTCCTAGTTCTTAATCAACAGTAGATACTGCACATCTGTGAACCCCATTATGGGCTTAGTACATTTGTGTTTATCTTGTCTGTGATTGGGTTCTATTCCGCTTTTATGGAACTTCCTCCAATCAAAGGGGAGCAATTAAAGAACTTATGGATCTATTTGCCACAATTATTAAGCATTCTGTGTAGTGTTTCCTGCAAATATCTTTCTTGTAAGTGGAAAATCGGGAATGGTGACAAGAAGGAAGAGAATGAGAACGGTTTTTGCATGCTGGTCAGCAATGGCAGCAATAATCTCTACATTGACCTAATGGTAGAATAAGTGAAGTTGCTGACGAATTGCTCTAACTTCCTGTGAGCTCCCATACTTCAGTGGGACCTGATCCCTAGAAATGTGGTGCTTAGGTGCTGTTCCATATCTGGTTTATTGTGTCCAGGTTGTCCTCCCTTCAAAACTAGCTCTCATGGTTCAATTTGTAAGGTTTTTTTTTTTAACAATTATTTTGTACAAGGTGGTCTAAGCACTGAAAAGGAATCAAAAGATTGCCACTCTTAATCTGTTTAATACTTATCAGAAAAAAATTAAACGAGTTGCAAAAATAAATAATGAAAAATTTCAAGAACAGCTCTGTATTTTATTTCATCAGAGAACACAAGGCAGTACCTAGAGGCTCAGCATTAGAGGACACCTTGACGAGAAGATCATCAAGTTCAGTTTTTATTCAGCAGTGAACTGCCCCTGTGACATTACAGGCAATTGTTTTTCCAGCCTCCAAGTTGTCTCAGTCACAGAAGGCTCACCAAGTCCCAGAGTAGCCCGTGCCAACATTAGTGAACTCTTAATTATTAGAAAGTTCTAATTTACACTGGATTGTTCCTTCTATTAACCATCAGATATATACCCTTAGTTTTGCAGAAGAAGAAAAGCTATGGTCTGCTGGAGAAGACTGGGAAGACTTTTCAGAAGAGGAGGCATTTGGGAAAAATCTGAAGTTCTGCTGGAATTTAGGGAGGTGGAGAGAAGTGTGGAGGGCAGCATTCTCATGAGCTACCCTTAAAGTTTAGAGCTACTCTTCCTAATTGTTATTCTGGATCTTTCACTTATCCCCAGTGTTAAGGAATGACTGTTCTAAACACTGAAAAGCCATCAACAATATGTCAGATGCCTTGGTATCATTTCATAGAAGATATTTGAGAAAATGAATAGAGAAACTTTTCAGATTTTCCTCACTTATAAAGCAGATGATTATCCACCCACTACTGCTAGGCCTGCTCTAATGTAATTCTGAAAGGCCAGATTTATCCAGAGTGTAAAGGAAGTGGGCAGACACACAGCTGTTGTTTGGAGAATAGTACTGGTGTTGAGGTGAAAAATTACAATGGCTGAAGACACAAAGTAGAGGCCTTCAGGGGGAACAACTTTAAGCCACGTGGGTTAACTTTGTTGGGAAACCATAGTGGTCAACCTTCTGTTACCCATTTGGATAGACAGCTCCTATTTAAAGCCATGAACCCACATTTGAATTTTATGCAAGGCAGAAGTCTTCTGGGCTTCTCTTTTTATGGAGAGCAAAGTCACCAGAAATGCAATTCAGAATATAAATCACATGGTACATATACATAAGGAAATGTCTGCTTTAAAAGGTCAGATTGTCTTCTAGAATAAAGAGACTCTCCCATTGTGTTTATCCAATCAAGCAGCCCCTTCTATAAAACCCAGGGTTTTCTAAGCCCTATTTTTCCAAACGTTTAAAGGTAATTTCCTTCCCTTGTCTATTCTTACAACTTTTTAAATAAATCTTAATTCATTCTAAAATGCACTGAGACACAGAGCACATAAAACCCAAGGTCATATTACTCAACTTCCAGCTTATCTACATTTTGTACAAGGAGGAACAATAGTTAAAAGTTGTAACTTGGAAAATTCTCTTTAAGACTTTACAAGAATGCAAACTGGTGTAAGAAAAGTCAGAAGCCCTCCAAAGACTGCTGTTCTGGGATAAAGTAATTTTTCTTTGCTTTGTGTGTGTGTGTGTGTGTGTGTGTGTGTGTATGCTTTATTCTTTTCTCCTTCAGAACGTAAAGATTAAAGAACAATGTTGTTTTGCAATGGGACCTGACTCTAAGAAGCCTGGGCTGGGTTTGTTTTTCTGGAATTGGCCTTGTCCTCTGGCAAAACAAAATTTAAAAATGATAAATACACAGCTGCCACTGTCTTGGATATAAACATTTCCAAAGCCTTTCAAACTTAAAAAAACTGATAGTTGCCCAAAGTGTTCTTAAATTTTGCCTGTGTTCCTAAACCACCTCTTGTTTTCAGTGCCCTATACAATTACTGAGCTATTTGCTGAGATTAGGCAAGGTGATAATTGTACCTAAATCATAAACATATTTGGTTTAAAGTTTTGACACTTAGTTGTTGTTGCCCTGATGACAGAGCAAACATGCAGAATGGATGAGAGACACCATGAGGAATAATATTAAATATTAAATTTAGGAATAATATTAAATAAAGGGGTTAATGTAAGTTTTCTTGATGGGTTATAAAATGGAGGTAGATATGTATAAATTAGATAAATTCAAATCATTAAATATTTATCAGGCATGAGTAAAAAATGAGCATACACTGGCAAAAAAAGAAAACTAAATGTGACATGGTCTTAGGTCTTAAAGAGCTTATAATTAAGAAAGATATAAGTAAATGTTTAGTTAGCTGTCAAAAACGAGTGAAAAGATGTGCTGATTGGTATTTACTTGAAGAGTCCTTTTATGACTATCCCAAATAATTTCTCTGTAGGTTCTGTGCATAATAAAGCAAAACAAGAAACCCAACTCAATTATTTAAACCAGCTTGGTAGATGAATGACTACATCACATTAAAATGCTACTTTACTTTATATGACAATCATTATAGCTGGAAAAAATTCAATAAAATAATACGTATGGTATAATTAACCATTTTCCCTTTTACACCATCAATCTCACTTCAAATACTTGTGTTTACTATATTCAAGTCTCCTTGCCATGAGATATGAAGAATAAAAAGAAGCTTTAAAGCACACTGTTGGTCCTCAATGAGCTTTCAGTCTGGTTAGACAAAGAGAGGGGCTTTCCTCATGCAACATAAGTATAAGAATCACAGAATTCCAAAGGAGGAAGAACTGATTTGCAGCTAAAGTTGTCAGGTATAGAACAGGGAGAAGATCAAAGAATTGACAGAATTTTGATGAGAGGGAGGGGTTGAATATTCAGGTGAGAGAATGCCAAGAATTTAGGGGCAAATGTGGCAAAGAGCAATTTTAGTTAAAGGAATGTGTTAGTTATGTTAGACTAAAGAGTCCCTTCCTGTGGTTCGTGGAACAAAAGACCAGAATGCCATGTTGAGGCCATATTATGAAAGTTTTGAATACAGGCTGGAGTTTGGAGTTTGTACTTTATAAGCACAAGAGTTTCATGGAAAGATTTTGAGCAAGCGGTGTTATTAAACATCAGTTTAATAATGTCAGTTTCATACGATGATTCTCAGAGTGATCACCTTGAATGGAAAAGAAACCACAGGCAAATACTTAAGAGGCTGTGGCATTAGTCTAGTGTGAGTTGATAAGGATCAGAATCCAGAATCAGGTGGAAGTTAGAAACGGACAGACTAAATCTCTGTGTGTGTGTGTGTGTGTGTGTGTGTGTGTGTGTGTTTTCATAGAGCACTTAGCATATTTTTATAAATGAATAATATAATAAAAACTCCAAAACTAAATTTACCTATAATCTTTACTGTGGATGAGCAAACATTAGTGGAATGATTATTAAAAGTGTCCTATACAACACTACTACAGGAATTCTTTATCTGCATGATGTTATGAGTCCAGCCCAGTTATACTCGTGTTCCCTATGTAATTTTCCAAGTAAGACATTCCACTGAGAGTTTAGTCCTAGGAAAACTTGGTGTACTTTCAAGGAACTGGAATATTTCCTTCCTTCTTTTCTTCCTATGAAGCTCAGGCAACCTTCTCTGAATGCCTGTAGGCTCCACACCAGGCTTTCAGCTTAACCACTGCAGCTGTGTTGACTTTAGACTGTAATCTCTGTTTTCTTCTTTGTTGTTAACTCTCCTCCCCTCTCTTGCCATTACTGTTCACTAATCTTACAGTCTTGGTTTCTCCTCTTCCCTCTGTAAGCTTCTCTAAATGATTTTTCAAAGAAACAAAGGATAAGGACATTTAATATGTGCCAGTAGCTTTCCTCCCTCTGTCTCTAGCCTCAGTTTTCTCCCTGAGCTCCAGCACAGCATTTCTACTTCTTGCTTGTATTTTGCCCAGCCTCTAAACAGATGGTACCATCTAGCATCTCTCTTATGTCCAACCTCCAACAATATTCAAATGTGGTCTTTGAACCAACAGCAGCAGCACCACCTGGGAACTTTTCAGAAATGCACATTCTCAGGCCTCACCCCAGAGCACTGAACCAGAAACTCTGAAGGTGGGTCCCGGCAATCTGTGTTTCAATTAGTCCTCCAAGGGATTCAGACACATGTTAAAGTTTGAGAACCACTCTTCCAGAGAATATGCTCTTTTCTCTGTCCCAGTCTATGTGGTTCCCTAACTCATGGTGTCTCTCATCCATTCTGCATGTTTGCTCTGTCATCGGGGCAAATTCTTTATACACTTTTCAGAATTAGTATAAATTCCTAAAGAAGCTTATCTGATTGGTGTAGCTAATTATTGCCCTTACCACAGTTAGTATTTATGAGCACCCCACCCCAAGATCACTGGCTGGCCCATGCTAGAGCCACTCTTGGGTTACCTGTCAGTGGCCAGCTCAGCTAAAAAAACAAAACAAAACAAAAAACAAAACAAAACTGAACCCAAACCAGACTAATACTGCTTTCCTGAGAAGATGGGCAGCAGATACACCAGAAACAGGACTGCTTCTGTCCAATAAATTAATCTTTAATTAAACTGATGTAAGCAGTATGTCTTCAGCAGAGGACTAGTGGGGATTTTCTTAGTTGCATAACCTGGATTTCAGGGTCCTTTTAGGAAAGACAAGAGGCAACCATTACAGCTTGACACCATTGGAGACAGAGGCAAGGAGGTCTCCCTGCTGATACTTGAAGATGGTTCAAGTTAGCTTGAGATGAAAGATCCTATTATAAATTGTAACATGGACAAGG
Organism: Herpailurus yagouaroundi; assembly: GCF_014898765.1. Taxonomy (NCBI): domain Eukaryota; kingdom Metazoa; phylum Chordata; class Mammalia; order Carnivora; family Felidae; genus Herpailurus; species Herpailurus yagouaroundi. Next base: position 46,433,700 of record NW_024412395.1, read on the forward strand.
ACCCAATTCACAAATTACACAGGTGCCATCCAATCTGTACTCTTAAAGGAAATGTATTACTAGATGTTTACATTAGTGTGTCAATATACTATTCCCTTTATTTCTTAAATGAAGAAACACTTTATAATTCCAATTATAGTGATAACCTGAGAAATTGGTTTAAAGTCCTCAAGTTGCTGTATTAGGGGCAACAAGTAGCAAGGAGGGAATGAGTTTAAGTAGAAATCTCTCATTAAATTGAGGTAGAAAATAGAAGGGGGTAAGTTCTCAAAGTTTTGCATGGTAGCAAACTAAAGAAACAGATAAGTATTCTTGCAAATAGAATATTTGCAATAAAAAATAATTGCAATAAATAATTTCAAATAAATTTATTTATAATTGCAATATAATATATTGCATATATATTGCATATATATTGCAATATAATAATTGCAAAAAATAATTGCAATAAAAAATAGATGTGTTTCAAAGATTTTTTCTATCATAATTTGAAAGATGTAGTGGGGCGCCTGGGTGGTTCAGATGGTTAAGTGGCCGATTTTGGCTCAGGTTATGGTCTCACGGTTCACAAGTTCAAGCCCGGCGTCGGGCTCTGTGCTGATAGCTCAGAGCCTGGAGCCTGCTTCAGATTCTGTTTCTCCGTCTCCCTCTGGCCTCCCCTGCTCATCATCTGTCTCTGTCTCTCTCTCAAAAATAAATGGAAAAAAAAAACATTAAAAAAAAAAGAAAGATGTAGCTATAACTGGGATCAGGGCAGTTTTGTTCTACATTTGATTAGGAATAAAAATAAAACAAAAACAAAAACAAAACAAAACAGGAAAAGTATTGATTAGGCATTAATGCGATACTCAGTTCCTACCAGGAGGGTTTTTTGTTTTTGGGTTTTTTTGTAACCTACTTGAAGAATCAAGGTTAATTTAACTTTTGGTATCTGAAGCAATACCCAAACTACAAGATAATAGATGGTTAAGTGCTAAATTACATTATCCTTGATGTGTTTCTCTTTGTACACTCTTGGAATCTCATCTCTTCTGACTTTATCTAAAAACTATGTAGGTCAGTGTTTCTCAGTCTTGAGTAATGCAGAGATAGACTGTTGTAAAAATTGTTTACATTCCCTCAGTATGGAATCAAAGTATTTTTATTTTATTTTATTTTTTTACCAAAACATGTATCAATCTAAAAATAGGCACATACCACTTAACCTTATGATTCTTAAACAACTATGAAACACAAATCTACAAGTCAACTACAGAAAAGCTATACAGCCCATAGCATTTAAACTAATTGAGGGGCATGGGTAATGTTTTATTGAAGCAAAAATCATACTCCAAGCCTGAGCACGGTTTTGCCTAAGGTACAGCTTTCTTTGCTATCCACAGGTCTTAGTCTGAATCCCATGATGACTCAGCTCTCACCTCTTTATTCAAACTACTGTGAAACTATCCGTTATATACTTCCTGTGGGTTTTTGTTTTGTTTTGTGTTTTGTTCTTTTTTGTTTTTTGACTGTGATTTGTACAAACACATCGGGTATTAACTCTGCTTGTGGTATTTTCTGTTTGGCAATGGTTAATAAAGTGCCATGTATTGTCCACTTGAAATACAAATTAAAAAGTGAGAAATAAAATTTGGGGCGATTTGGTGTAGGGTGGCCAAATTTTGTTTGACTACTTTTAAAAGATTGTCATAGATTTGAAGATACGAAATCCTCATGAAAAGATATTTTTAAATCCTCATTAAAAACTGAGGGCAGCTGTGGAGGACACAGCTGTGCCTACCAGTTCCCCTACAAGGAAGCATGTGATGCCCCAGCCACCAAAAGACAGCACCCAACTCTCAGTTCCTGTAGGGTTTGTTCAGCTGCCAAGTGCTTCCCAGTCCACGGGCTCGTCCTCCACGAGTGCCCACATTCAAGGACCGATGGAGGCAGTGGTATTACAACTTGGCTATTTCACCTGAACAGGGACAAGTCTTGAAGGGCCACAGATGCTCTAGTTTCCCCATGGACTTGGCTGAGGCTTTGTTGGCCTGTGCTACAGTTCCATCTTGCCCTCCCGATGCTGCATTCCTCCTCTCTCCTGTTAGTGATGATCCTTAGTAAATACCCTGCATGCCAAACTCCATTTCAGTGTCTAGTCAGGAAAATCCAGTCAACAAGCACTCCTGACAATCTCCCTGAGGATCACTGAGGAGTAAGAAAACCTCTTCCGTAGCCCCGATTCTTCTCGCAAGGGTCTAGTCTCCGATTTCAGCTTCCAGTTGTATACTCTCACCAGTACTTGAAATCAACGGGTCCAAAGCTGACACATAACCCATCTCTTGGGCTTGTGCCTCAGAGAAACTTGTGGATTCCCCCCCGCCCCGTTTTATAATCTATTTAATGGTACTACCATTGTATTCCCACAGGATCCAAACTTGATAGGTAATGTTTATTCCTCACACATCTTGCTCTGTACAGTCTATTATTCATGCTTCTTAACACAGGAAGAACTTTACTCACTTCTCCAGGGATTCACTCCCTTCTAAACAAGGGATGCTGTTGAAATTATAATGGAAACGTTCACTTTGCTCTTGGGATATCTGTTCCCTTCAGTAGTTTTCACTTTCCTTTCTCTTCGATTCCGTAAACTTTAAAACACACAACAATTTTTTCTTGTAAAGGATATGTATGCAAAATTCCAACCCACAATCATCTACTTATTTTGGAATGCAATATGTTGGCTCCCCTATCAAATACAAGAATGATGCTTCAAGAGGATGGCAGCAAGTGCCAAGGCCTTTACTTTTCCTCCTGCAATTAAGATTAGTGCAGCAGAGTCATTAAATTTTTTTTATTTTGTTTAAAATAAAATAATAAAATACAATTTTCTTTTCTTCTTTATCTTTTATATTGTTCTAAAGACTAAAGAAAACCAAATCTTGATAAATACCAAAATGATAATTTTGTAATACACGGACTAAAAACGTGTGAATGTTACAGTTTAGAAGTCTATGAAAACATACATACTTTTTAAAGTAGTCAGCTCATTGAAAGATACTGATATTTAAAATGGAAGGTTGTGTTGTCAGTTGAAAATGAGAACCTGAGATGTTTGTGAGGGAGAAATTGTCAGGAAAGCAGTAGAACATTTCCTGCCCGTGGGTGCAATCTTGAGGATTTGTGATGGCCATGACGAACCCAACAACCATCACCACAGCACCGACAGGAAGCATGACACAGGCCATAATCTTATCTGAGTGTGTCCTCGGTTCTTCAGAGAGTTTCAGATAGCATGCTGATGGAATGATAAAAATTAGTGGAGCTGCACAGAGCACACCCTGCATATTGAAAACAAGAAATAACAATATGTTACTGAACGGAGCATTCCTTGGACAGGTTTTAAAAAAACATTTACAAAATATATTTGTCATTGTACATATTAAAAGTTTAATAGGTTTAGTTGAATCAAACAAAGGAAAGAAAAATAATCCAAGGGAGACTTAGGAATAGGTTTTCCCCTTTCTGATAATGTATTTACAAATGAGAATAGTAAAATAACATAATAGTATATCAGACTAAGAAAAACATGATCAGAAAATAATTTCGAAAATAAAGCAGATGGCAAGGTCAATTTCTGGCAAACTCTTGAAACATCCCATGTTTTCAGTCACATCATATTTCCTTATACTCATTATCTCAAATTACTGAGTACCTACTATGCTGTTCAAATATGAGAGGTCTATTTGTCATTTGTGTACAAGAGGGGACTATTGGGAAGTGTGTAGGGGATATTATCTTTCCTCTTTTTTCATTGTGTATGAAAGTAGGTGCCCCTTAATAAAAAAAGATAACTATCACCCGAGGGCACTTAACATGAAATAACATTTCTAAATTCTCTTTCAAGTAAAACCAAACACGTTAATTACTCTAGAAAATTGACAGAACTAAATGACTATGACTCATTCACCCTCCCCCACATTAGCTTATGGGTAAGTCCAACCTGAGGGGGCATGTCAGATTGAAAATTATGGGCAGTAGTGTTGTCTATTATAAAAATACCAAGAGTTATTGACTTAAAAGAAAAGATACTTTCCCCTTGAGGCTAAATATGCACTAGACACTAACACATGAAATAATGTTAAAATTTAATGCATTTTAGGCACTATAGAGTTTTTAAATTATACTAAATGTGAATTATATAGTAAACAAAATATAACACATATTACTAAGATATAACAAATATAATTACATAACAAATGATACTCTCTTTAAAAAATTTTTTTTAACATTTATTTATTTTTGAGAGAGACAGAACATGAGTGGGGGAGGGGCAGAGAGAGAGGGAGACACAGAATCCGAAGCAGGCTCCAGGCTCTGAGCTGTTAGCACAGAGCCCCAGGTGGGGCTTGAACCCACAAACCATGAGATCATGACCTGAGCAGAAGTCAGACGCCTAACCGACTGAGCCACCCAGACGCACCACAAATGACATTCTCTTAAGCCATAAAACACAACTTTTAAAAACACACTCAATAGCAAATATGATATTGGTTTAGAATTAAAAGCAAGCTTTCCTTAAAATATGTTTTGCTATATTTGAAACAGTTATAATGGAAATTTGTAAATATACAGAAAAGTAGAAAGAATAGTATAATGAAACCCTATACACCTATCACCTGTGGTTTGACACATGATTTTAGCAGATTTTCTCCAAGGAAAAATCACAGAAAACTGATTTTGAAGCTGGATGATGTAAAAACAGATTATACCTTAAAACAGTTTTAGAAGAAATATTTTCTCAATATTATCATTTACTAAAATTACTATTACACTAAGTACCATCCTTATACCAGAAATATTACGACTATGATTCCAAAACTATAACTTTTTTTTTATTATTTTTTACAAAAACAGAAGTGCAGAGAAATGAAATGAGACTATTCAGGCAGTATCTGAAAATTTGGAGATTAAGAGGGACCACACATTGGGGCGCCTGGGTGGCGCAGTCGGTTAAGCGTCCGACTTCAGCCAGGTCACGATCTCGCGGTCCGTGAGTTCGAGCCCCGCGTCGGGCTCTGGGCTGATGGCTCAGAGCCTGGAGCCTGTTTCCGATTCTGTGTCTCCCTCTCACTCTGCCCCTCGCCCGTTCATGCTCTGTCTCTCTCTGTCCCAAAAATAAGTAAACGTTGAAAAAAAAAAAAAAGAGGGACCACACTTCATGGAAAGTACATCTACAGTCAGAGATAAAGAATGAGAAAAGAGCGCCAAATTGTATTCTTTTTCTTTTCTAATGTTTATATATTTATTCGGAGGGAGAGAGACTGAGCATGAGCTATGGAGGGGCAAAGGGAGAGGGAGAGAGAGAATACCAAGCAGGTTCCACACTCAGCACAGAGCCCAAGGCAGGGCTCGATCTCACAAACCATGAGATCATGACCTGAGCCGAAAGCAAGAGTTGGATGCATAACCAACTGAGCCACCCAGGCGCGCCCCCCCCACATTGTATTCTAATACAAAATATAAGGACATTGTAATTTTGTCATTCATAGAACCTGCATAAAAATAAGTACCTACCAAGGTACACAGATATAAAGAATTAGTTTTCATTTGGCAAGAATTGAATGAATTATGGATTCCTTAGGCTGTATCATAACACCTGAAACTGACAATGTTTTTAAGTTATGAAAAATACTGTAGAACCCAGTCTGTGTTTATAATTATTACCCTTTGGTTTCTTTGAAAAAAAATTGAAAACAATGAAAAAGTAATTAAGATATAAATATATGTATGTGGGTATGGGGATGTGTATATGTACAGTCTCTTCTCTTTACAGGAACAAACGGGGAATGCCAATTCATCTGGAACTTGAGAGTGTTCATCTGGAGTGTTGAGAGTACTATCAGGATGAAAACCGCCACCAGCTGCTGCTAAGAAGCTGTCATCAGTCAGCATTTTGGGACTCTTTCCAAACCTAACTTGCTGGGCAGTCTAAAGCAATGGGTGTTCTGTTTATGTTATAATTCTTAAGAGTTGAGAAAGTAGCAATTAGTGGGAAAACTATATAGCTGATGTTTGTACTGGAAGAAGTCCACTTGGGTATCTTGTCTAGATAACAGTTACTTTCTTTTTTTTTTTTTTAACGTTTATTTATTTATTTTTTTTTTTTGAGACAGAGAGAGACAGAGCATGAACAGGGGAGGGGCCAAGAGAGAGGGAGACACAGAATCGGAAGCAGGCTCCAGGCTCTGAGCCATCAGCCCAGAGCTCGATGCGGGGCTCAAACTCATGGACCACGAGATCGTGACCTGAGCTGAAGTTGGACGCTTAACCGACTGAGCCACCCAGGAGCCCCAACAGTTACTTTCTTAATATTTGAAAGCTCAGTCTTGCTAGAGGTGTTGTTAGGACCCAAGACCATCAGTAGAATTACAGAGTGGTTCCACCTGCTCTATTCCCTGTAAATTCGTCCAGCTTCTTTGATCTATTTAATATAGCCTTGTGTGAGATATACACCACTGGCTTTGGAATAATTTTTGGAACTGCTTGACAGGATGTAAATATCATAACTGTTCGTTAAGGGAGAATAAGAAGCACCTAGATGGCTCAGTTGGTTAAGTGTCCGACTCTTGATTTTTGACTCGGGTTGTGATCTCACGGTTAGTGAGTTTAAGCCCCATGTTGGGCTCTGCGCTGATAGCATAGAGCCTGCTTGGGATTCTGTCTGTCTCTCTTCAAGGGACAATAAAATACAGCCTTATTTATAAAGGCAGGGCAGCACTATCCTTTGATAATGACACAACTGACGCCAGGGCATTCTGGAGTTTGCTAAAGAAAATGACAGAAGGTGTTGATGATTTTCACTGGCAATTCAAATTGGAAAAGTATCTAAATTTTCCTACCAGAATAGAAACCTCTGAAATGATGCAAGAAAGCTGAAAACTAAACAAAAGAATGCTTATACGTCTTCTGAATTTCTACTTCATAATCAGTTTGGACTCATGAAATGTATTCCTATACCTTAAAGAGAAATTCTCTCTAGCTCAGGAGGTCTTTGGCAGCTCTGACTATGCCTTGCTCACCCTGATGACTGTATCTCTCCACATTGGCTCTCACTGGGTAATTGGCTTGCTTGCTTCCTTCTACTTTAAGCTGTACACAATGCTTGTTGGGCTGGTTACTCTGGCCACAGGCCCCAGCTGCTTCATCTTTTCTCTTTGTACTGCTGCAAGTAGAAACCCATAGGGCCCAATTACTGCAGATACCTCTTTTCTCTAATAGCAACATCAGTGCCAAGAAGCTGGATTTTTATTACCAAGAATGGGACTTATATTTATTTTATTTGCTTCTAAAATGAATCCTTTAAAATTGAGGGTGCATTTCCTTTGGAAAACACGTCATTATTGTCTACTGCCATAAAAACAATGTAATAAAAGGGAAGCTAAGCTCTAAATAGGGTTTTGCTTTTTATTAAATAACTAATATAACCCCAAATAATTTAGCCTCCATTATTTTAGTTACAGTAACAGCATTTCCCTAAATTTGCAAACCGAAGGTTTGATTCTATTACATTATCTCATCAGTGAAGATCATTAGTCTACTTAGTGATGATTCAGAAGCCACAGTAGAATTCTTAAAGTACAATTATTAACTAAGATAAAAGATATTAGTGAAACATCAATTTAGATGAAAACTTTCAGTCCCATTTTATTTCATCTGGTATTTATTTTAACCCATTATTAAAGTCTAATCATATATATATATATATTATGGATTACTCTTAACCTCACTTATAGGTAAATTCAGTGCATCGATTTTTAACTTAAAAAATGGATAGAGTGGGGTGCCTGGGTGGCTCAGTCGGTTGAGTGTCTGACTTCGGCTCAGGTCATGATCTCACAGATAGTGGGTTTGAGCCCCGCATCGGGCTCTGAGCTGTCAGCACAGAGCCCAGAGCCTGCCTCAGATTCTGTCTCTCCCTCTCTCTCTGCCCTTCCCCTGCTCATACTCTGTGTGTGTCTCTCTCTCAAATATAAATGAACATTTAATTTTTTTTTTAAATTAAAAAAAAAAGTGGACAGAGAATAGAACTTACTGATTTTACATAATTTAAAGGAAATTTTTTTTAAAAATGTGGACTACAGAGTCTGAAAGCCTGTGTTCAAATTTAGATTCTGCACTTACAACTAGTGTGAACTATTAAAAAAATTTTTTTTCATGTTTATTTTTTGAGAGAGAGAGAGAGACAGAGCATGAGCAGAGGAGGGGCAGAGAGAGAGAGGGAGACACAGAATCTGAAGCAGGCTCCAGGCTCCAAGCTGTCAGCACAGATCCCGATGCGGGGCTCGAACTCACAGACTGCAAGATCATGACCTGAGCCAAAGTCAGACGCCTAACTGACTGAGCCATCCAGGCACCCCTGAACTATTTAATTACTCTATTTAATCACTCTGTGCCTCAGTTTCTTCATCTGTAAAACTAATACAGATCAAGGAAGATAATGCATGCAAAACACTTTGTACAGAGTAAATAATCAGTACATATTAGCTCACACTGTCATTCGGAAGTGGAACACAGCATACTTGAGGTACTTCCAAAGTGTTGCATGGTCCAGCCTACATTAGTTATTGAGAGAAATAACACCTCATCTGGCTCTATTAAACATGACAAATGTCCACACAGAAGGGAGTTGAGTAAAGACCTGCACATGTTCTGCATGCCAAAAGACTTCTGTCGATTGAAAAAACATATGCTCAGGTGATCTGTAAAAGAATGGAGATCCTCAATTTTATTACATTCTCACAAAATGATTTATTTTTTTTTTTGCCCATCTCAGTTTTTCTTTTTTAAAATTTTTATTTAAATTTCAGTTAGTTAACAGAGTGTGATATTAGTTTCAGGTATACAATATAGTGATTCAACACTTCCATACATCACAGGTGATCATTACAGTAAGTGCCCTCCTTGATCTCCATAACCTATTTAACCCAATTCCCTGCCCGCCTCCCCTATGGTGACCATCAGTGTGTTCTCTATAGTTAAGTCTGTTTCTTGGTTTGTCTCCCTCTTTTTTCCTCTTTGCTTGTTTTGTTTCTTAAATTCCACATATGAGTGAAATCAGATGGTATTTGTCTTTCTCTGACTTATTTCACTTAGCATTCTACTCTCTAGCTGCATCCATGTCATTGCTAATGGCAAGATTTCATTCTTTTTTATGGATACATAATATTCCATTGTATATGCATATCATATCTTCTTTATCCATTCATCAGTCGATGGACACTTGGGCTGTTTCCATAATTTGGCTATTGTAGATAATGCTGCTATAAACATTGGGGTGCATGAATCCCTTTGAATTAGTGTTTTTATATTCTTTAGGTAAATACCTAGTAGTGTAATTGCTGGATCATAGGGTAGTTGTATTTTTTATGTTTTGAGGAACCTCCATATTATTTTCTAGAGTGGCTGCACCAGTTTCCACCAATAGTCCAAGAGGGTTACCCTTTCTCCACATTCTCGCCAACACCTGCTGTTTCCTGTGTTGTTAATTTTAGCCATTCTGACAGGTGTGAGGTGGTATCTCCTTATAGTTTTGATTTGTATTTTCCTGATGATGTGTGATGTGGAGCATCTTTTCAGGTGTCTGTTGGCCATCATTTATATGTCTTCTGCCCGTTTTTTAATAGTATTATTCATTTTTTTGGGTGTTGAGTTTTATAAGTTCTTTATATATGTTGGATATGAACCCTTTATCAGATATGCCATTTGCAAATATCTTCTCCCATTCTGTAGGCTGCCTTATAGTTCCATTGATTGTTCCCTTCGCTGTGCAGAAGCATTTTATTTTGACATAGTCCCAATAGTTTATTTTTGCTTTTGTTTCCCTTGCCTCAGGAGACATATTTAGAAAGAAGTTGCTATGGGAAATATCAAATAGGTTACTACCTGTGTTCTCCTCTAGGATTTTTATGGTTTCAACTCTCCCATTTAGGTCTTTAATCCAATATGAACTTATTTTTTTGTTTGGTGTGTGGTCCACCAAGAAAGTGGTCCAGTTTCATTCTTCTGCATGTTGCTGTCCAGTTTTCCCAACAGCATTGGTTGAAGAGACTGTCTTTTTCCCATTGGATATTCTTTCCTGATTTGTCAAAATTAATTGACCATATAGTTGTGGGTTCATTTCTTTAAAACTAGTGTAATTGTCTTGGGTTTAGTATATCATAACAGACAACTTAGCACTCTGCTTTAATTGTCTTTTTATGAATAACTATATGACCAGGTTTTTAAAAAGCTAAAGATCTAGAATCATGCTTTAAATCTGTAAAACGTTTTCTAAAACCAGCTCAGATATTGACCTTATAATAGACATTCACCCAATATTCTTCTCTGATTATTATACAATACTAGAATTCTGTCTTAACTGCAAATAATTTTCAACGTAAGTACAATAGGTACTCTTTAATGTAATTAAATGCTTACAATTTTATTGTGCAAGTATCATGGAGATAAGCAATTAACAGAAAGTTATGGTCAAATTTACAAAAATAGATCATTACTAAAAAATCAATAATGTGTATATGCTTGCTTAACTTAAAGGGAACAGTTAGGCTACCAACATGTACTAAGTGATCAGGCAGTTGATAAACATATTTTTCATACCAAAATCCTACAATATTAAAAAAGCCCACACACAACCAAATATGAATTCAAATGAGACATCTAACAAAGTAAGAAATAACAGACCTGGGGATCATTATGTTGATCATATCCTCAGCACAGATGAAAGATTAATGTCACTGTCAATACCATCATTTTTTGGTAACACTTAGTATCCTGGTGCTATGCTGATGAATACCCCTTATGTTCAGGAACGATTGTAGAAATAGTTCCTGATCTGTGATCCCAAGGGGCAATAGCCCATGCAGTAATTTGAGCACTGTGTTCTTAGTACTATGCCATATACCGTGGAGGATGGATGAAATAGCTAAGTATCATTCTTATCTTCAAAGAACTTACTCTCTGGTAGGGAAGGCAAGCTTACAGACAGTTTAAACAACACACGATACATGATAACGATACACAAATCAAGTTAGTGCATTAAGGTAGTAGTCATCCACTTACATAGATCATAGATCAAGGTTGGAACATAAAATGATTTTGAATGAACCTAATAGTCTTTGGTTTATGCAAAATTGGGAAGTAGGTGAAAGTTACCTTTAATATTTGTGTATCTCTCCTATGAGCTTTCTTTCCATTGCTGGTGGGATAGATCATTCCCCAGGATCCTGTGGTTTTGAGAAGCTGCCTACTCCCTACTTTTCATATATTCTGCTATAAGAACATCCCCAGTAGTGTATTACTAACTGAATCCTCCACTGCTTTTGTCTGGAACTTCAAATCCAAATGGCATTTGGAGGGAACAGTGTCTTGCACAGACAATAATGCCTTCATCTATCCCTCAACTCTCAATAGAGTGAGTAAATAATGACTTGGGATTCCATCTGTACAAGTCCGCCCTCCTTGTGGTGCATAATTAATAAATGCCAAGTGGTGGGATTCTGAGCAGAAATTCCATAAGGATTGGAGAAGAGGAAGATTAATGACTCTAAAGTGGTAGATCCATTTCTATTCACTTCACATCAGGTGGCATCATTGTCCCAGCTCCACAAAGTAGAACCAAGGAGTCATTCTTGATGTGTCCCTCTATCCCTCTTTGTCACCAAATCCTGTCAATCTTTTCTTATAAATGTTTTCTGGGAATCCATCTACTTTCATTTCTCTTCTTCATGACTTATATAGTAGCTGAACTTTTCATGTTTAATTGTGAGATTGTATGCTCCGTGAAAGCATGGATCCTTTCTGATTTCCTCCCATCACTGTATTTCAATTATATAGGAATAATATATATTTGATCAACAAATACATGAATTAGAAGTTGTACTAGATCTTAAATCTTTGTGATATTTGGATGGAAATGAAAGGAAAATAATAATTATAGGAAAGAATATATATTAGCCAAAGGATGAAAGAAAGAATTAATATGGCTTACTCAGAGGCCCAAAATAAGATTGACTAGAGCTAAGGGTAGATTTGGGGAAGTAAATGGTAAATAACTTTCCACAGAAGGCATGGGGTCAGATTATAGAGGCAAAAGAATTTATGACTGCTCTGGTAGGAAAGTAGACATTTTTAAGCATTATTATGATACACTGGAAGCAGAACTTAAATATGTGCTAGTTGAGGCAAAAAACCAGTATTAATTCAGATGTGGTATCACAAGCACCTAGATTTGGGAGATGGCAGTACAGATTACAAGGGAAAGGTCTAGAGAAGGAAAAAAAATATGTTAAGGAAAAAGAACTTGGGCTGTGGTAAGTGAATGTGGGGTATAACTCTTCATTCACACATATTTAATGAATCTCTCTAGACCTACTCTTACTTAACAAGGGAACTTCCAGATCCACGTAATATATAGTTATTTTAGTAATATTTTTTAAATGTGTATTTATTTTTGTGTGAGAGAGAGAGAGGATGCGAGAGAGCAAGCAAGGGGTAGAGAGTGAGCAGGAGAGAGAGAATCCCAAGCAGGCTCTGCATTTTCAGTGCAGAGCTCGATGTGGGGCTCAAACTCACAAACTATGAGATCATGACCTGAACCAAAGTCGGATGCTCAACCGACTGAGCCACCCAGGCCCCCTGGTAATGTTTATTTATTACAGAAAATTAAATATGAGGGGCGCGTGGGTGGCTCAGTGGGTTAAGCATCTGATTCGTGATATTGGCTCAGGTCATGATCTCACTGCCATGGGATTGAGCCCTGTGTCAGGCTCCGTGTGGAGACTGCTTGGGATTCTCTCTCTCTCTCTCTCTCTCTCTCTCTCTCTCTCTCTTTCTCTCTGTCTCTGCCCCACTCGTTCTCTCTCCCTCCCTCTCTCTCTCAAAGTAAGTAAATAGACATTTAAAAAAAAGAAAATAAAATATGAAAAGGTGCTCCAAACCAGGGTGTCTCAACCTCAGCACAACTGACACTTTGGATTGGGTAATTCTTTATGATGGGGGCTGTCCTGTGCATTGTGGAGTCTTTGGCAGCATCCCTAGACCTTGCCCAATAGATGCCAGTGGTACCCACATACCCAACTGTGACAACCAAAAATGTTTGCTGGGTAAGGAAAAATTCCCCCCACTGGAGAACCACTGCTCTAAAAGTATATAGTCCTATAGGGGTGCATGGATGGCTCAATCGGTTAAGCATCTGATTCTTGATTTCAGCTCAGGTTGTGATTTCATGGTTTATGAGTTCAAGCCCCACATCAGGCTCTGTGCTGGCAGCATGGAGCCTCCTAGGGATTCTCTCTCTCCCTCTTTCTCTGCCCCTTCCCCACTCTCTCCCTCTGAAAATAAAAAAAAATCAGTAAATGTTTAAAAAAGTATATAGTTCTATAAAGTAGACAATATCATCACTCTAATATTTATTATAACATAATGAACACATTTTCATTCCATTTCAGAAAGTGCAACCTTTGTTAAGGAAAATAGAAACTTTGTTAAATGTAAACATTCTTTTTAAAGAGATTTTTATTTTTAGGATAAAAGGTGTAAATTTTAATTGTACTTACATTGAGCTCTAAAACTATTCCAAGGCAATCAATCAGCAATGACACAAACATGGCTATGGTAATGATAACCACTGTTACAATAATGTGGAAGACCAATGAAAGATTCCCACCAAAAAACACATTGGCAACTACCTGCCAAATAAACACATTATTTAGAGAGGGGTTCTCAGAGGCATGGAGGACTTATTAAGTAAGTATATCATATTATAGCATTTAAGACTATATAAAACACTACCAGTAAGGCAATCAATCAAATCTTAAGCCATATGAACATCCTATATTTCTGAAGTACTTGCACACATATGCATACACATTTCAACAACAAATATTCTTTGTTGAATTATTACATAGGCAGTAGGTTATCTTACAGCCTCAGAACATGGTATAATAATGTATGAAAAAAACCTATTTCTTAAGTGTAAGAATGATGTTGGGAAGTTACCTTAAAAAGTATGAGTTCAATAAGGCTGCCACTAACAGAAACTACAGATGCTATTTAGATTATTTGAATGAAAGTAGATTGTAGAGATTCAACCCATCTAAAAAAGCAAATAGTGATCAATTTATGACTGGATAAAATAATCAAATAGAATTTAGAACAGAAAGAGCTTTAGTTACTTAGATCCATCTTTCTTAGAGAGTAATTGGCTCTACAGCAATTCTGAAATATGCCTGTCTGACCTTGGCTTGAGATAGGGTTTGAAACACGGGTAGGATTTAGAGCAGAATTACAGACTGAGGCAACAATGTGAAAAGAGCAAAAGAGGTAAGAAGAACAGGAAAGATACCTATGGGAGACAAGGAGGAGACAGTCTGAACAGGGTTGACTCTGTGCAAGGGAACCTCTGAGACAAGAGTTGAAAATGGTAGAAGGTCAGATGCTAGAAATTCTTTTTTTTTTTTTAATTTTTTTAAATGTTTATTTGTTTTTGAGACAGAGAGAGACAGAGCATGAGCGGAGGAAGGGGAGAGAGAGAGAAGGAGACACAGAATCTGAAGCAGGCTCCAGGCTCTGAGCTGTCAGCACAAGCCCGACGCGGGGCTCAAACTTACGCACTGTGAGATCATGACCTGAGCCAAAGTCGGATGCGTAACCGACTGAGCCACCCAGGCGCCCCTAGAAAGTCTTAATGAAGCCAACCCTCCAAGCTGTACTAAGTAATATTCCTAGATAAGTAGCATTCCCCACAGACTGGATACGGCCATAACTCTGCTAATAATTAATGGGGATACTAATAACTTTTACTTATTTATGGTTTTACAATTGGTAATGTTTTTCCAAATATTTAAAATTCATTCTTGTAGATGCCTCTGACAAAATTCTAAGAGTAGAAAGTGCAGCAGGCTAGTGAGAGACATTCATTAGGGGTCTGGGCAGGCTTTCTGGCATCCTTTTATGTGGCTGGCTACTTAACCTATGAATAGAAATGGCTTTGACTGTGTGTGTGTGTGTGTGTGTGTGTGTGTGTGTGTGTGTGTGTAGACAGAGGAGAGAGAAAAAGGAAGTGAATGAATGAAGTATATCTGAGGTTCCTCTGCCTCGTATTTGCTACCATGGCAGAGATCTTGATTTAGTTTTGTCTTCCTGTCATGGCAGCTAGAGAGGAAACACAAGTTCCAAGTACTGAAGACATAAGCTGTGCAGGTGGAGTGACTCAGATGGTCCACAAGCAGTTCACCAGAAACCACACGAGAATGTACCATCTGTTACTGCTGATCTAGAGATCAGATTTGAACCCAAAGTACTGGGCAGAAGCTAAAATAAAACCATTCCCTGCATCCAACAACAGCAAATATCTTACAGGCTCTTAGATTTTAAAAAATCTTCATAAAAGTAAAGTTCAGTATACTTCTCTCTTATATTCAAGTTGGAGAACGGGCTTGTGATTTACACATTTGTAAGTGAGGACAGTGCTAATTGTAAAGGACATACATAGTGCTTAATATTTCCTTATTCCATTTCCCTGAGCAGTTCCTTACCCCAGAAAAGGCGTAAGGTAGGCACTGGTCTTCCTCTAGAAGCCAGCCGATCAGTTAGCGTATTTAAAGCTCTGTGGTGTTTAGGCATTTCACTTCACACATTAGACCCATTCACATGGCGCACTGTGTAAACAGCCTCTAGGAATAGATCCTAAAACTAAGCCCTTTTCAGTGTGATTGCTGAAAGAACCACTGTGAAACAGGATCATGTTTTTCTGCTGACTCGTACAGTGGATTTTTCGCTGACTGTATAAGGGATTCCCAACAAGCCATGTCATCCAAGTTTACACAAAAAGAGTGAGTTCTTTTTTCACTTAATCATCCTTCACAAATCCACATATATATATATATATATATATATATATATATATATATATATAGTACAAATACATCACAAAAACATATATGTGTAATATACCATCTCTATCATTTTACATGGTGTAAAATAGAGATAAATATACTTGGATAAATATATAAATGAAATATATCTGTAAAACTAATGGCTTAAATTGATTTTGGTTTTCCATGTACAGTAAGATATTTTCATTTTTTAAAAATAACACAACTGATCAAAATTCCAAGGTGCCTGAATACATGTTGACTTCTAAAACAATCTTAGCAAAAGGACAATTCTGTAAAACATGTTTTAAATCTCAGTACTTAATTTCTCTGTAAGAATGTTTTTAAGGAAAAACAACTTAGTTTGGCCCTATTAAAGGCTGGCATTCATTTTGGAATGCAGTTGTATAAATATTTATACTTATGCTAATATAAACTAAACCACCAAACGTGATCTTCAAATCCAGTTTTAGAAAAAAATAACTTGTAAGCATTTGAGTATGAAATTCTCTTCACACTGGTTGAAAAAGAAAATTTTATAACTTCTATTCCTCATCGTGCACTTGCAAATTTGCAGAATTAAATTATTTACAAGTCTTCCTGAATTAAATGTAGTAGAGGGATCAACTAGATAAAGTGTTGGAAAGGAACTGTGCTTACCTCTCTAGTCACAAAGCATTCAATTGGGTACGTTAAAATGACAGTAACTCCATAACAGAACCTTCCAAATGTTACCAGGTCATCGTTTCTGCAATAGTTTTCGAATAAGTCTCCTAGAGAATAATATAAAATAGATTTATTTCAACTGAATATTTGAGATAAACACCTAACAAATCAGATAATGGATATTTATCATGTAAGTCAAGCTGCAGAAACTTCATTTAATCAATGGAACAGACTGCCAAGTCTAAATATAGCGTGGTTGCATTCGATAACTCTATAATTATTGACTGATACTAAAACTAGTACCTGTGCCAACTTGAAGATGATTTTATAACTAGTAGTTTTTCCCTTACTCTCACTGTTTGTTTTTAGTAGATGTGCCTTAAATTTGTATCAACATCTGAAAAATACTTTTATCCATTGTCTTCTGACACCTGAATCAACTCCCTAAATTCTTGTACACTGGTTTTATAAACTTGCTTCTGGTCTTTGTTTCTGGTAAATAAGTGACTTCGTTATTAAAAAAAAAAAAAAGTATGTTAAAATAAACAAATTTCCTTTTGAAATGTTATTCTTAGATCAAGGGCAATCCTGAAAGGAAGAGTAGACCAGTACATCTGGGGAGCTGAATTTCCTGTAGACCACGCTATAGGGTTCAATCACAAACCCCCCTGTCACAGCAAGAATTTACCTTTCATGGTATCGGATCAACCTTGGTGTAAGAGCACTGATTTAAAAGTGTGGAAATATGGCTATTTCTGAGGAAAAGCATTATATTTAATTAGTTCCACACTAAACAATGGACCATGTACACCTTGAACCAATTCTTTTTTAAAAATTTTTTTAATGTTTATATATTTTGAGAGAGACAGAGAGAGACAGAGAGAGAGAGAGACAGACAGCATGCACACGGGGGAGGGGCAGAGAGAGAGGGAGACACAGACGGAGCTGTCAGCACAGAGCCCAACACGGGGCTTGAACTCACGAACCGTGAGATTGTGACCTGAGCGGAAGTTGGACGCTTTAGCTGACTGAACCACCCAGGCGCCCCGGACCAATTCCTATTTCGACACTGTCTTTTCTCAGACATCTATGAAGAAATGGAGGGATCTAACGAGGGCCCAGAAGTCATGGCAGCAAAAGGCTTCCCAGAACTGAAACAAACAATATTTGGGCCCGTTCATTTCCTAAATATAACATGCTTACATTTTAAAATTTTGGTCACGTTTTCCAATTAGACTGAACAGGATATCAGATCAAAGTCACACACTACCATACTGTTTAAAAAGAAAACAAAACTGTATTTCTGGCCTTTTTTTTTTTTTTTCTTTAAAAAGCTAAATGACTTGGCTCTGCCAAGACTCTAATGACTCTTCTCCCCTCCTCCTGTCAATTAGAACAAATGCACATTCCTGTCTAGTGTCCCTTAGGGCAGAAGGGATTAAACCACAGAGCAGTCGTGGCAGAGGCCTGTTTCAAGGTTGACTGAAAAGGTTCCACCATTCTGAGAAAGAGGACTAAAAGTCCCTGTTCACTAATCTTCTCTACGAAATGGGCCCTGCCCCTTTTCAAAAGTGCCTAGAACGTCAAGAGCAACCTGCAGTCCTTAGTGCCTCACAAGCTGAAATTTATCTACTAAGAGGGAAAAGAAAGGAAGCACGCAGCGTGCACAGATAAGACCAGATTTGCCTAAAATGAAACAGCCTGAAGGAACAGTGTCAGCTTATTCCAGCTTGAGTCTAAGTGTATTTTCGGGAATTATAGCTAGGTTAAAAAAACACAAAAACCCAAACCCAAACCAACCTGTCAGCATTGTTATATAAAGATTTAATTATATCTAAGCAATTACCACTGATAACAACATTAGGAAGGTGTGACTAAGATAAAGGATTTATGTCTTACAGAGAAGGCATTTAAAAACCAAGGTTTTGTACAGACTGGAGCCTACAGGCCATTCACCTTGGCAAATGATACAGCAACAGTGATATATGGCAATGTTCTGAAACACAATTTTTATCAGGATGTTCACGATCACTTTGTTACTGCACTCTAATGGCATATGCCTGTATTATATTTTTGATGGCACTGGAATTATACTAACCACTTTGTTTTGAAGGCATTTTTACTTTTTTTCATTATTTGAAAAATGCCCACCTATCATCATAGTCACCAGTAACCTCTATTTGAAACAATGACCACTCACTCAAGACTACCTAGTGTCATCTGACAACTAAGGGAAGAGGGTCTGGAGGATAAGAGACAGCTTTTAATGGGTCACACTTGACCAAAATGGGGTAGACAGCAAGAGAGAATGGAAAGAAAATTGGACTGGGAGTCAGGAAACTTGTTTTCTACTTTGTCACCATCCAGCTTGGGCAAGTTCCTTCACCTCTTTGTGTTCTAAGCAGGGGGTAAAACTAGTTATTCCACTTACCTTCATAGGGTTGTTTCAAGGTCAAATGAGATAATAGACCTGCAAAAGCTGTGACATGTTTGAATCACAGCATTTAGCGGGCTGTCAGATTACTCTGGATATTACACTACACGGAGGGGTGAACGCACAGGTCAAAGGAAACAGAAGAGAGAGCCATTCGGTTGTTGGGCCTGGGTGAACAGGGAAAAGAGAAGTAAATTCAGTGTGGAGTGGTGCCCTGAGGGAGGAGGGAAGGAGGGGAGGGGCTGGTTTTGTGTGAAAGATGATGTTCTGTGTTTAAGGTAAGAACAGGACAACTAAATAGGTAGGTCCTGCAGGCAAGAGACTGGAAATGAAAGGATAGGTCTGGATTAGAGTTTAAAACAAGGGCAATCTCCAGAGAATTTGTTCAGAGAAAAGAAGGCAACTTGCCTGAGCCAGTTAATGGAGGGGGTGGGTGGGGGGAGAAGGGGAAAGAAGGTAGGAAAAAGCAGAGAGCAATCACTCCGGGAGTAAAAAAAAATATGAACAGAGTGAATGATGATATGATGGTGCTCCTTCTCCTGTGGGAGAAAAGACAGGATGTTCAGAACCGTTAAGTGACTCACAGAGGTGCATGAGAATCAGAACCAAGAAGATTATTCACTTTGAAGAGCAGAAAGATACTTATATTTCTGAAAGTGAAGCTGCAGGGGGTAGTGGGGAGGGAAGCCAGAATTCAAGTGCTTTTAAGTGAAAGCATGGAAGAAGAGAGAGAATGAACTACAGAAATAAGTTTAGCAGTTTAAAAGGGAGAGAATCACAAAACAGAAACAGTAGAGGCAGGAAGGTTGAGGAGAGAATGGGCAGAAGAGATTAGTGATACTTCGGAGTAGAACATTAGGTATAATTGTACCCAAAATGAGAAGTGACAGAACCACTCCATGTGAATAGCAAAATATGATGAGACTGAATCTCTCATTTTACCTTGGGTGTAGCCAGTAAATGTCAAGTATCCACATGTAGAAAAGAGAATACTGATCAGTACAGAAACCAAGGTAGAGACGTGGATGATGCGGGACCACTTAGCTACTGTGGGATCTTCCAAAGAACCATAAACTAAGAAGCAGTTATGGTGGCAAATAAATGCTGCAAAACAAAACAAACAAAACAAAATGAGCGTCATTAAAACAAACACTAAGGTTCTCTTTTTCTTCTGAAAATTCGGAGATGTATATGGTTTTGGAATGCTACTGAAGTTCAAATACATTAATTTACTAGCTATGTCAGAAAATAACTTTCTAACGGCTTTAGGAATGAGAAATTTCACTCACATTAGGCTTATGTAGTCTCTTCATGTCACTCTTGATATAAACCAGGCCTATCCAACTTTTCTCTCCTATTTTCCATTTCCTACTGGCCTTCCAGTTTTACGGGAAATCTAAACAACACTATATTTCCAGTCCATGGCTTCTTTTCCAATCTGGGATATAACAGAGTAGCTTTAGACATCTGGCCAATTTGTAATACTTTGTGTGCAAGGTTTTGAAGAAGCACATAACAACACTTGCTCGATTTTCAAGTTAAGAAACAAGATGACTTTAATGAGTTGTCTGCATGAGGAAGAGACTTGTCCAAATTAAATCAAACTTTAGTGATGAGTGAGAAAAGTTTGAGCCTAATTTTATGTTGGCACAAACTAGATCATATGCTGCTAATAGGAAGTCTAAAACTTAGGACATCTGCTCTCCAGACACAAATACGAAACTTTTTTTCATTATACAGAAGCCTCCATATTGAGAAAGGGCCTTTGAAACCATATACTCACCAAACGACATAACACCAACAGCCTGAATGGCGTTGGGCTTTGCAAATACCCAGGCATCTTCTGTTTTTGGTCTAGAAGATAAATCAGGTATTTAATGAATGATCAAACAAACACAAGCCTAAGCATATCAGAGAACACAAAATGCTGTCACAATAAAAACTGAGTCAGAAATTAATAAGGGGCTCCCATTAATCTTCCTTAATTGTGAATAATTTCTCAGGAACATGAATGTAATGGTAACCTTGGTCCTCTAAAATGCATGTCAAATGCTTGAAAAGACTGTACATACATAAAATATCCACCGACTACTTAATTTTGTGACTTTATTTAGTCATCAACTTAACAAGATACATTGGTTATGCACTCATCATTTAAGATACTCACTGAGGGAAATACAAAAATTCATAATGCAATGTTCTTCCTCAGTTAATGAATACTTCCCTTCATTCCCCTTTAACTCATTCTCCAGGCTCATCCTACCCAAGGGAAATCCATAGTTGGCAGTACAGTTTACTCAAGAAGGTGGACATGAATTAATCTTAATTGAGGATGTACTTAACTGTATTCTGGGAGCTATCCTATGATATCTCAATCTTCATAATAACACTCAAGAGTTACTGTCACCATTTAATACATTAGGAAAGTTAAGCTCTGGGTGGTGGTGTAACTTGTCAAGCTTCCACAGATAGTAAGTGAAGAAGTTGAGATTTGCTGCCCATACCTTTCATAGTGAACTGTCAGTGGCCTCAAATTCTTACCTGTGGAAGTACTTCTCAAAGACGTTTTGGAATATATGAACTTTAAATTGCCCTATTCCTTAGCGTAATTAAAATATTTGTCAGTCTGTCTATTGGTAGAGATTGGTCTCCTGGTTAACATATCCCCGAATAATGGTGAAGAGCCTAGGTTCCAAGGTCAGATAGCTGGTATTAGTCTTCTAGCCACTTCTACCTATTAGTTGGGTGACCCTAGGCAAGTTATTAACCTTTCTGCATTTCAGCTTTGATATCTATAAAATGTGGGTAATAATAGTAGTAACTACTCCATTGAATGACTGTGTGAACTAAATGAGATAAAATATGTAAGTCTTCTGGAAGAGAGCCTTACATATAATAAGTGTTCAATAAGTGGTCACTAATATTATCAGCTTATTATTATTGTAATTCATTGTCATTTAATAAAATGTAGGGAAATGTTAAAAGATGTCCGGCTTCTTTTAGAAAGGCTTGAGTGAAACCCAAAAGAATACACTAGGACAGAAGAGGGGAAAAGAGGAAGGAGGGTCGTAGAAAGCATAAAGGCAATAGCTGTACACCCACCTAATTCATAAATTTGTTATTCATTCTCTGCGTAAAATAGGCACACAAAAAAGTCTCATTTGCTTTGTCAAAGTTAGTGGGATTTCTGCATTATATCGATTTCCCCCCATATTTGAAATGAGCAGTTACACAAAAGAACTAGCTAGCCTACAAGGGAGGCCTCAGGCTGTTACATGGCTTGCCGTGATTCCCAGTTTTTTGAGTGGGAGCTGCTGCCACCTGCTGCCTCCACTGTTCTTACTGCAGTGAACATCGACTGGGAACAGAATACCTGTCAAATTCCAACGTTAACATGGAAAAATACATAGTTTGTCCATGGTCTTTAAAAAACGATGTAGGAAAGCAGCACTAAAAATTACAGAAACTTGGGGGTGCCTGGGTGGCTCAGTTAGTTAAGCGTCCGACTTCAGTTCAGGTCATGATCTCGCGGCTCGTGAGTTGGAGTCGGGCTCTGTGCTGACAGCTTGGAGCCTGGAGCCTGCTTCGGATTCTGGGTCTCCCTCTCTCTGCCCCTTCCCTGCTCATGCTCTGTCTCTCTATCTCTCTCAAAAATACATAAACATTAAAAATTTTTAAAACCAACAAAAATTACAGAAACTTGGAAGATTTTAAACTTTTTAATAGGTTTTAAAATATCTACTTTCTCTTGCTGTATTTGCACATGGATAATACAACTCATTTTTCCCTTCAGTACAGATTATGGTACTGTTCTACTTTTTATTTCTTTTATTGGTAATAAAAAGGTAGGAGTTTGATTTTCATTCTTCTTCCTCCACTTAAGTTTTTAAAATCTTTCCTGGTCCATATGTTTCATTGAATATATTCTTAGATAAGATGGAGTGTGAAACAGTACAAAGAGACAATTTTGATTTTTTTGTATTCAGCTTAGTGATGTTGATTTCATAAGATGAAAAATACCAAAAAAAGATGTTACTGATAGAATGCATGTGTGTCCAAATCTAGGTAAAGAGAAAGAAAGAGGTATTAAATATAGCTTTCCAATCTTTTATAAAAGAGCCTGAAATTAGTTCCAGAATCAACCAGCTATAGACACATGTACGTGCAAGTGAGAGGCAGGGAGAGGGAGAGAAAGTTTCTCAGTATATTTTGAGATTTCTGAAAACTTGATACCCATCGTGATTGAGAAAATGAAGTTATAAACTGTTCTGATTTTAGACTAGAGATGCTGAAATACAAAATGAAATATTATCAAATGTAACAAGCAATGTATAAGAAAAAATCCTGAGTAGGCAGAGTTTTTCAAATAAATGGAAGAAGAAAGCATATGAGCATTTCAGAATCTGTAGAAAAGCCTACAGTCCACTATTTCATTTGAAAAATATGCTAAGGGGCGCCTGGGCGGCGCAGTCGGTTAAGCGTCCGACTTCAGCCAGGTCACGATCTCGCGGTCTGTGAGTCTGGGCTGATAGCCTGGAGCCTGTTTCTGATTCTGTGTCTCCCTCTCTCTCTGCCCCTCCCCCGTTCATGCTCTGTCTCTCTCTGTCCCAAAAATAAATAAACGTTGAAAAAAAATTAAAAAAAAAAAAAAAAAAGAAAAATATGCTAAGCAAACTATTAATAAAATGGAACCTCCTTAACCTGATAGGAATACCTACCAAAATCTATAGCAAATGACACACTTAAAAGTGAAAATTTAGAAATATTATAATTAAAGGTGAAAACCAAGTAAAGATCTTTACTATCACTGCCTCTGGACTATATTCCTAGAATTTCTAGCTAATACAATAAAACAAGAAGTCATAAGATATGTAATCATTGGAAACAGATAAATTATTTGTACCCAATAGAAATGTGTACACAGAAAACTCAGGGGAATTTACTGACAACCTGTTGAAATTAATAAGAGTATTCAGCAAGGTCACTGGATATAGGCTTGATACACGAAAATCAATAGGGTTGATGTACATAAATAAGCAAGTAAAATATTTTTTAAAAGGCAGTGTCAATAAAAACACTACATATTTTAGAAGATATGCATAACCTTAATGGCATGACATAATTTTAAGAAAAGATACAAATCAATGGAGAGATGTACTGTATCCATATATACGAATAAGAAGACTCAATATCATGTAGATGTCAGTTCTCCCCCAAATTAATATTTAAATTTAAAGAATAAAATATGATATTCAAGGAGGAAATAATTTTTTTTTAATTTTTTTTTCAACGTTTATTTATTTTTGGGACAGAGAGAGACAGAGCATGAACAGGGGAGGGGCAGAGAGAGAGGGAGACACAGAATCGGAAACAGGCTCCAGGCTCTGGCCATCAGCCCAGAGCCCGACGCGGGGCTCGAACTCACGGACCGCGAGATCGTGACCTGGCTGAAGTCGGACGCTTAACCGACTGCGCCACCCAGGCGCCCCAAGGAGGAAATAATTTTTTTAAAAACCCATAAAAGCAACGTAAAGATTGGTAAACATGAGAATGTTTGTATAATAAAATAATCCATATACAAAGTTAAAATATAAAGATAAGCTAAACACTTGGAAACAAGATTTGTTGTGTATATAACATTCCAATAAGCAATGAACAACAGTCAATTGACAGAAAAGAAAATGAGAATAATTATGCTACTAGTTGCTCACTTTCCTTAATAATCAAAGAAACTCAAATAAAATCCATACAAACAGGCATTTCACACTTAATTCAACCATAGAAATGTTGATAAATTGCTGGGAAAGGACAACTTGCAATTATTATGGAGAGAACTGTAAATTGTAAAACACTTTGGAGAAGAGTTTGATAATATCTAGTAAAGCTGAAGGCACTCAAAACTTGTGAGCAAACAATTACATTTCTACGTATATGACCTAGGCTAGGAAAGTGCACACATGCACACACACAAAAATATGGATAAGGATGTTCACTACTACGTTGTTTATATTACCCAAACTTTGGAAACTCTCTCAATTTCAAGCAATAAAATTGATAAATAAATCCATAACTAAAATATGACATAAACAAAATTGTGTGCTATAAGAACAATGAAAAAGAGTCACTCAGTACTAACTGCATCAAAATGGAAATATATGAAAAATAATACTGAAGGAAAAATCATGAATTATAGAAGAGAATGTGCAATATTTTTACCATAGTGGTTATTTTAAAAAAAAATGTTTTTTAACGTTTATTTATTTTTGAGACAGAGAGAGACAAAGCATGAATGGGGGAGGGTCAGAGAGAGGGAGACACAGAATCTGAAACAGGCTCCAGGCTCTGAGCTGTCAGCACAGAGCCCGACATGGGGCTCGAACTCACGGACCGCGAGGTCATGACCTGAGCCGAAGTCGGACGCTTAACCGACTGAGCCACCCAGGCGCCCCTACCATAGTGGTTATTTATATATATATTTTACAAACATACTAATCAATACTAGATATTATTGTCAATACATAAATGCATAGTAAAGTATAAAAGCATAAACAGGAATGATTTAAACCAACTTAAGAATAATAGCTATCTCTAGAGAAAGAGAAATGAATTGACTTTTAAATATGATAGTCTATTGCTGGCAAATATTGGCAATAAATATAGAAAATTATTTCAAAAGAATCTAGCCCAATTTCCTGCTTCCCAAACTTTGTATGATTATACAATATTTACTGCATAAAACCTTTCTGGATCTGAACCTAATTTTTAACCATAAATTTCCACAAATATTCTACAACTGAAACTACATTCTTCCTGTTTTCCAGTCACTCATTCAATTCATTCAATTTTCAACAAGTATTTATTGGCCACTACCTAGGTAGCAATTACTGTTTTAAATTGCTGGGGATCGTGCAGAAAAAAAAAAAAAAAAGATGAAAGAAGTCATCTTGGTCTATATTCTATATCACAATTTAGAACAGCACTATTATATATGATATATATTATATGATACTATTGAGACTTTGAAATTATGGCTAGTATGACAGAGGAATTAGTTTTCAATTTATTTAATTTTATGTAATTTAAATGAATAGCTACATGTGGCTAGTTGCTACTATATTGGGCAATACAGATCTAGAAGGAGTCATATTGATAACTTTTGTTCAGAGACGTAATTATTTTCTAATTTCTAAAAGAATTAAAGAAATTACCCAAAGAGGTTTAATTTTTTTTCCTATAGTGTAGCTTACGTTGTAAATTTCAGCTATTATTTACCACTTGAATTTTCTGAAAGGCAAGTAGAAGAATGGAAGAATTGAATATAACAATAAACAGAAAGAGTACTTTTTTTAACATATAAAGAATCATGGATATCAGAGAGTCTTCAAAATAAAGCAAAAAGCAAAAGCAAAAAAAAAAAAAACCACCCAACAAACAAATTAAAATTGTTATCATGAATACAGACATGGCAGAAAAGATACAGTATATTGTAGTCATGCTGAAATACTATGAAATATGAATCAATGAAGTGAAATTTAATTTGTTATTACAAAATGATTACAGGATTCCTTTTTTTATTAAAATTTTTTTAAATCTTTATTTCTGAGAGAGAGAATGAGAGAGAGAGAGAGACAGAGCATGAGCAGGGGAGGGGCAGAGAGAGAGGGAGACACAGAATCGGAAACAGGCTCCAGGCTCTGAGCTGTCAGCACAGAGCCCAACACGGGGCTTGAACTCGTGAACTGCTAGATCATGACCTGAGCCAAAGTTGGATGCCCAGCCAACTGAGCCACCCAGGCGCCCCTCCTTTTTCTTTCTTGAATTTTAAAGTATAATTCACAATAAATTACCTGTCAACTGGGAATGGCTTTCAAATGATCATTCAAATTCAAACATATTAATTAACATACAACTCTTCTAGAATATTTATTTTGTACAAAAGGAGGCAAGTCTTCTTCTGAAGAAATCCCCAAATAAGAACTACTCCCAGTTGTCTTTGGTTTAGATTCTTCTATTGCTACTGTTGAAGTTTATTTCCCTGAGGAACTGAAACCAACTGCATTCACTGGTGTGTGTCTAGAGTTTGCAATGGAAGCCAATAGTTCTGAAATTAGTCCACTGAGGTCGATAGCGTCTCTTCGGTAAGTGTTATTGTTACCTGCTGATGAATGGACTAGCTTTTTACCTCTATTTGGCTCCTACCTGCTTCTTTTATTTACTGTGATTATTTTCTGGCTACAGACCAAACTGTGGTTAATACTAATAAAGGACAACTAAAACAACAATGAACTTAATTTCCTCTATGAAGGACAACCTTACTCACAGCTGAGAAAAACCATATGGAATACAGAAAGCTGTAATGGAAAAAAATACGGGCTTTGAGGTCAGACAAACCTGGATTTAAATTTTAGCATTATGATATACTAGCAGAGTGCCTTAGGGCAGATTACTTAATGACACTGGTCACAATTTTGTCTGCACATTATTAATAATTCTCCACATTATTATTATTAATAATAATTCTCCACATTATTAATAATTCTATTTACATATCTGGCACAGGGTTAAATAAGAAAATGAATGAGTGTGTTATATAGTGGGCAATCAGTATTGGATAAGACCTCCTTCCCACTCTTTCTCCCTTTCCTTGTGTTATCATTAAAGTAACAATGCATGTCTTAGTCTGGCTGTAAGAACCTGCAAATACATGAAATGCAATCTTCATCATAGTATTCATAATTCCTTCAGAGAATAAAGGGACCTTGAGGAGGTTGAGCTATTTTATTTAAAATAAGTGAATGACTAATCTTGAGAATAGACACATATGCTACCAAATAGGCAGCCATTTGGTTGATAATGATGAAAAAGATGAAAAGGCTCATTTATGCTTTGGATATTCACAGTAAATATTCAGTATTCTATCCCATATACTGATTTTCTGCACAACTGCATCTGTCAAACTGGTGCACCTTCCAGCTGCCTAAGGCCATTTTAGACAATCTCAGGGTACGTGGGGCTGCTCACCTTACTCCAGGGTTTATATCTTAGTGCAGCCATCAGTCTCCCCAGCTGAGCTGGGGCTCTGTGTTGATATGATAAATTTTGCTACAGTGGTGTGGAGACTACCACCAATGGAAGATAATTAAACGTTTGAATAAAAGAGGGCATTCATTAAACCTGAAGATATGTGACATCTAAGATGAGTAGAGAGGCAAACTGCCTGATTATTTAATTACTGGATAATATCTTAGACTAATCGCTTAAAAGAAGAAAAAAACAGTTAAAAATTAACCTTTTGCATTTTAAAGCTTCTATCTACACATACATGCACGCATGAACACATACACAAATTAAGGGTTATTCTTACTATTTTTTTGTTATTACAATTTCAAATTATAGAAAGGGTTTATTCTGTCCATATTACTAAAAGTTCTTCCTTTTGTATTTTACCACGAAGATTATAAAAGAATATAGTTATATTTTATCATTGGCATTGAGAAAATAGAAGAAGTACAGTGACATTTAAGTTTATTTCTTGAACACTTACCACTACCTTCTTAGAGACAGTCAGAGGCTACCTACCTGAACAGGAAACTTAAGAGTTTTCACTTTGTGGAATTACTTGGGGGACCTGCATTTTGTTTTAATAAGGTGAAATGGCCTTACACGTATTATAAACTCTTGAGGCATGTGTGTGTGTGTGTGTGTGTGTGTGTGTGTGTGTGTGTGTGTGTGTAATAGTTTTTGGAAGCAATAGGAAATAGATCTCTCACAATTTTTACCATATTGAATACACAGTAACTTTTGCTGAATGCATAAATGACAGGCAGAAATAATCAATTCCCAATTTTGGGTGCTAGAGAAATACCCAGTAAAACAAGATAAAATCCTAGTCATTGTTTTTCACAGCTATCTCTTCCCAAAGCTATAAGTTAATTGCCAATACATATGATAGTTGTTCTTTCTTTTATTTCCTAGTCTCTTGATCAGGAACAGCATAATAGCAGCTGTAAACTAAGAGATAGGGAAGGGGATTAGATAATCCAGTAACTGGATACATTTCGAGATGGGACTTTCTAACCATCCCCTACCTGTACACCTGTATGGTAAGGTCTACTCCCTTCATGGCATAGTTGCAAGCCCCACAAAAAAGGAAATATACCTTCTTTCTCTCCTCAGACCTTATGAAAATGATATTAAAGGAATTTAAAATGGGAATAAATTCATGGGGGAGGGGATAATGGAAAAGAGACATCAGTGGAGAAGACATTTTGAGAACAAGAAAGCAGATGCTTATGTGGTTAGCTGCTGAGAATGGAAGAAGTAACAACCACAGAGAGAGAGCTAATGATGAAAAAGAGCTGATTCCTTTTGCAAAACTTGTGTGTGTGTAAGACTCAGAGACAACAGAAAGCTATGTGGGACCCTGGAAAATGGAGAAAATAAAGAAAAATGAAAGATATGAGATCCTGGATATAAGGCATCTAACACAAAAAAGAGGATGACAGTGGGGGTGCAAACAGAAATCAATCCATTCAGAAAGGAGCAACGGGGTGGAAGGCTAGAAGGCTCTGAGTGGGAGGTCTCCAGGAAAAAATAAATAAATAAATCGGTAGATTATCTAACATGTTTGAGCATTTGAAGAAAGAGTAACAAAATGATCAAAATCAAAAGCTAAACTAGGACAAAATATTTGCAAAAGACACATCTCATGAAATACTGTTATCCGAAACACACAAAGAACACCTAAAACTCAAGAACACAAACAATCCAATTAAAAATGGGCCATAGAGCTTAACAGACCCCTCACCAAAGAATACATACAGATGGTAAATAAGTATATGAAAAGATGCACCACATCATATATCATCAAGGAAATGCAAATTAAAACGATAACGAGACACCACAACACACTCACCAGAATGGCCAAAATCCAGAACACTGACAACCCCAAATGCTGGTGAGGATGTGGAGCAACAGGGACTCGTTCATTGCTGGAGGGAATGCAAAATCACGCAGCCACTTTGGAAGACAGTTTGATGGCTTCTTACAAAACTAACATACTCGAAATATACAACCCAACAATTGAGTTATGTGTTATTTACCCAAAGGATTTGAAAACTTCTGTTCATACAAAACCTGCACACGATGTTTGTACCAGCTTTGTTCATAACTGCCACAACTTGAAAGCAACCAAGATGTCCTTCAGTAGGTGAGCAGATAAATTGTGGAACATCCAAACAATAGAGTATTACTCAGTGCTAAAAAGAAATGAGCTACCAACCCATGAAAAGGCATGGAAAAATCCAAAATGCATATTGGTAAGTGAAAGAAGCCAATCTGAAAAGGCTATACACATATTGTATGATTCTATATTTCATTATGGAAAAGGCAAAACTATGGAGACAAAAAAGATCAGTGGTTGGTTGGTGTTGGAAGGTTAGGGGAAGGGGTGAATAGGTGGAGCACAGAGGATTTTGGGGGCAGTGAAAATACTCTGCATGATAATACGATGGGTACATGAGACTATACATTTGTGCAAATCCACAGAATGTACAACACCAAAAGTGAACTCTGATAGAAACTATAGGCCTTGATGATTATGATGTACTAATCTGGCTCCATCAATTGTAACCAATGTACTACTCTGATGGGGGGTGTGGACAAAGGGAGAGGCCACACATGTGTGTGGTTAGTGGGTATATAGAAAATCTCTGTACCTTCTTCTTAACTTTGCTGTGAACCTAAAACTGCCTCAAAAAACTCAAAGCCTTACCAAAAGAAAAAAAAAAAGCTAACTTGGACGTCCAGCTAAATCTGGTTAGAAACACAATCAAAAGCAAGTATTAATTCTGGGGGAAAAAAGTATACAAGAATAGAAATATAACTAATTTTAAACATGGTGTTATATCTCCATGTATTAGGATATGGTCAAAAGGAAAGATAACTTGAGAGAGATAAATCTTCATCTACTATATAGGCAAAGAGTGAGAATCCAGAAATAACAGTTACAAGCACATTATGCAGAGGTAAAGATGTAAATGTCAAAATATACAGATGAAATAGAAAAGGATTTGGTAAAAAGGTTTCTCTATTTCATTAAAAGCCATTTGTAATATTTGATTTTGTAAAAATATATGAATGTATTCTTTTGAGAAAAAATAAAACCAAATAACAGCAGTACTGGGAAGAAGCAGGATCCTATAAAATGTCTTACAAAGTTTCAAATGGATCATGGCAACATAATGGAGGCTTACCATCAGGTTCAGAGGATTCAAGACATAATGCTTCAAGTGTTTTAATATATTTTTTTATTAACACAAATAGAGACTGGCTTATGGCAATTTGCAACCTTGGTACAGCAAATTACTTTCAAAACAATGACAGCTTCTCTTACTCCGAAAAAAAAAAAATCCAGTCAGATGCTTAATTATATTCTTTCTAGAAACGTTTTGTATGTGTGGAGGGGGATGGGAGTGGGGAGGTTCAGGGACATAAATTCACTTTGCAACATCATTTCCACTTGGATTCTTGGATTCAGGCATTTCATCCTATTTTGAAAGGCAAGCTCCACCTTATCTTCACAACAGCTAAGCATTTATAAGGCAAAGCAGCAGAAAGCCGGTCCTATCCAATGTATCTCTAGTCTTCACAGACTTATGAAAACAAGCTTCAAGGGAATTGCTTCTGATCCTGAGCACATCACGCCTCTGATCGAGAGGATCAAACATGATACCTCTCTGTGGTACCTGCCCAAACTCTTTTCGGCTACACATAGGCATACAATCACACAATCTCAGCAGAGCCTGCTTTTCTGTTAAGAGATCCTTACATATTAACCTTGTCAGCCAGACACATCTGAGAGTTAAGTGCTCTGGCAGGCACACAGACAAAGGCTCCACATTTCCTGTCACACCACAAGCTATTAATGATATAGGCAGGTCTGCCCATTTCCCCAGCTTGGGCATCAGCTGACAGCTCTCTGCCACCTCCTTGGTCCCAGCTCACATTTCTTCTGATTCTCTTCTGTAAACAATTGTGGTCTATGTGAACACACAAAGCTGTTCAGGAAAGTTCTTGGGAATCACTCTAAACATCAAAGCTGATCCTTTTTTAAAAAAACAAATTTTACACCAAGCTGATCTTGAACTAAAATTTACATAAAACATTATGCTGATTTTTTTTTGCCAAAATATAATTTTTATTTTTTATATGAATTATATGAAAGTTTGCACAACGTGGTACCATTAACATCACAAATACTTCTTGTTTTCCATTTGGGATGCCAATCACTTTTGATTCTTATTCTATTACCTACTTATTTCTTCTTTCCCACTATTGGCTCCAATTCCTCTGTGAACTCTTCAAAGTTGGTGTTAACTGTTTTTGTGAGTTGGTACTGAAAGGGCAGAGAGTGGGTGGGAGGGGACAGACTGAACTTTCGGGTAAAATGAAAACTTGTTAGTATTATGAGTGTTGTCTGGGTTCTCTACTTTGTTTTTCATGAAATGTTTTTAAATTAAAATATAACGTGGGTTCATATTAAAATAAAGGTAACTTCAGATGTGAGCTCCAGATAATTGTTTCCAGTGGGTTCCACTTGGGTTACGCCATTCTTCACCTTACACATTGTTCCTGTACAATCTTTGCCATACCAGACTCTCCCTAAACTCAACCTGCATTTCCAAAACACTGAATGACTTCTATTCCTTCATTTTCTTCCCCATTCCAAGAGCTACTCAAAATCAAGATATTAAAATATTAAACGTTTCCTATGATTTTCCCAGACCTGCTTCCTCTCTGAGTTAACAACTTAAACGAAGCAAGCGTCCTTCCTCTGTGTTTCCATAACACCATGCTCATAATTCTATGAAATAGTCTATTGAGGTTATCTTTTATGTATTTGTCTTCCCTACCTCACTCCCCAATGAGTTATGTGAGACCTGCAGAAAGGAACTGTGCTATATTGATCTTCACAGACGTATATCCTAAAAAACTGACCCGGTAAGCGAATGCTTACTGACTGAACTGATTCTCCCATTTTCTCCTTTTGGTGGTGAGTTCTAGGCCATCTAACAGTCCGGTTGTCCAAGCTGGACACTCTGACATCAATCTCCTTTTCTTCCTCTTCTTCACTTCTACCAGACTTTTTGTCTTTTGCCTGGATGCTTGCTATAGATAGACTCCTTCTGAGTCTTTGTACCTCTATCTATACTCACCTCTGCTGTAAGATTAGTCCATTGATAGGGAGACTTGCTGCAGTTGCTCTCCTGCTGAAGAACCTCCAATGCCCCATCAGCTAAACAACAAATTCAAATTTCTTAACACTACACATGAAGCTTTCCTTCCATGTTGGTCTCTGCCAGCCTGTCTATGGTCATTTATTTGCATAGCCTAGTCAAACTCTCAGCTCAGAATCACCAAAGTCTAGTTACTTCCTAAACACAGAGGGCTACGTAGGTGGTGGAGATGGGAGAATGGGGGTCAGTGGATTAGGAAAGCACCATCTTCAGTAATTTTTCAAATGAGGTAACATGAGGTTACCTTAAGGATCTCTTAAGGTAACATGGAGACATGGCTGTTGTTAAAACTGTGATAAAATATATATTTGAGGAATGATTTAAAGCAACATAGAGTTTTTGGGAAAATTCTCAAGGGCAGCACTTTATTTTCCTTTGATAGTTCCCAGACCAGTGGCAGTATCCCTCCTAACCTTGAACTGCTTCTGCCATTCTACACATCACATGTTAAAGACATCACAGTTAAAGACATCACATGTCTGGGCCTCACACACTTCGGCCAATAGTAGCTTCCAACCTCTCCCCATTTTCCTCTTTGACCCAACTAACATTAGTACATTTTTTTCAAGCAGGAGATCATATATTCTCTTATCTTGAAATATTATTACCTGCCTGCCCAGGTTGGGCTAAGGGCCCTGTCTCTGTTTCTAAGCTCTTTCCCATAATTCTACTCATCATTATATTGAAATTATCTTTCAAATGTCTGTTCTTGCCATCCATAAACTATAGGTATTTAAGGTCAGGGACTGTCCTTTCTTCATCTTTATAGCCTGAACACCTAGAAGAGAGACTGACATTAGCTAGACTTTTCATAAATGCTTGTCGACTGGAAGAACAGACTACTCTATTTTTGCCCTTTGTTTGTGAATCACACCACATGCCAGTCTGGCTTCTCACTGGAAATAACAGAGGGGTGAAAAACTCACTATG
The DNA here is from genome assembly GCF_014898765.1 of Herpailurus yagouaroundi. Taxonomy (NCBI): domain Eukaryota; kingdom Metazoa; phylum Chordata; class Mammalia; order Carnivora; family Felidae; genus Herpailurus; species Herpailurus yagouaroundi. The sequence goes on from NW_024412395.1 coordinate 46,467,941, forward strand.
GCAGCCATTTAAAAAAATAATTGATGATGAGTAGAATACATTCTTAACACCGAGTAGCCTAAGCGGTTTCTCCAGCTCTGCTAGAGTGACTGGATGAATCTTTCCTGAGAATACATTGTCTTGCAGCTGTTTTTTCCTATTTTCATGTAGACTCAAGTCAAACAATGGATCTACTTGTTGCTTCATGTGAGCAATCTGTCTGGCAAAATGTACCAGTTCTAACACTGCTGCAGAACTTGGAATCAAATGGTATTTTAGTAAATCAGTTAGCTAATTTTGCTGGCATGGAAGTAGGCTTAGGAAATTTTTCTTTGACAGGGAATGTTTTTGCATGAAATTTTTATTGTCTCATGATAATTTTTACTGGCTCATTACTTCAAAATTATAGTTAATCTCCAAATTGAAGCAATTAAAAGCAGAAGGCACAAAGTTTCATTCATTTATTCCACTAATCATTCAACACTCTTTTGCTGCAATTTTAATTCTGTGTTAGGTTCTGTGCTGAGTCATGGGTATATGATGTGAAAAGAGCTAATGCAATCCTGTTCTCATGGAGCTTGCAATTATGGGAAAGGGATAAAATACACAAGAAAACATAAAATATGAAAAAAGATAATTTAACATATAGTGTGATTATTTCATTCCTATGCACGGATCCCTTCGTACTTTCCATGGAGAAACTTCTAAATATAACCAACTAAAATATTCATGTTCTGAACATACCTTTGTCTACCACACTTTCAGATCATAATCTCATCTCTGAAAAAATATGGGCATGAACATTCAAATGCCCTTCTCTGGTCTTCAGAATGTATCCATATTTTACTCTCCATACTTGATCTTATTGTTTCAAGAGGAAGAAGCATCCCAGTTCCTCGTCAGGGATTACTCTATATTTTAAATTCCAACTTTTCAAGATCTCCTGGGGTACTTGGTTCCATTTTTTGGCTCGACCTGTAACATGCTCAATATCTCCCATTGTAAAAACAAAAATGTATCTGTTAGAGTTCTTCCTGTCTCAAGCTACTGTTTTGCCATGTTACTTTCATTCATTGATGCTCTTAAAAAACAAAAAGAGGTGGGTATGTATTTGCCCAATTCACTTCCCTACCATTCACTTGCATCTTACTTTTCTCTAACCTGATGTCCACTAATATCATTTGACTGATGTTCCTAATGGTTACCAGTAACCTCCTGTCACCTGAGGTGGACATCCGTAGCTTGTATCATCCAGTGGCTACTCTCTTCTCCTGGCATCATTGCCTTGACTTCTTTTGGGACCACTTTTCCCTCTACTCTCAATCCATGTGCTTTAGTGGGAGTGACCCTATCCTTAGCATTAAGGGTAGGCATGTAACAAACACGAGCAAGTCAGCACAGGCTATGATGATAGAGTTTGGGATCATCACCAGTCCCCATTAGAGGCAATCAGAACTAACGGTGGAAGTAAGGTTGGAGGTAACCTAAAAGAGAAACCTCATTCTCTTTTCATGGACTGGGACTTGAATGGATGTAGGCTGGTTCTGCTACTGCCATCTTGTCACAATGAGGAGACAGCCTTTCAGAAACTGGAGCCAAAACAGGAAGCAAAGCCAAGAAGTGGGAAAAGAGAAACTGTGTCTGATTTCATTGATTAAACTGCTAAATACAATCAAATCTAATGACGGGAATACCTTTGAACTTTGTAGTTATGTGAGACAATAAATTCTCTTTTGCTTCAAGCAGTTAGGATTCTGTGGTTGCTGTCATTTGCAACAAAAAAGAATAATAATTTAGTCATAAAAAATCGATGGCTCGTATTTGACAGAACTAATCATTGCCTTTTTCAAAAATGCACTATTCCTCTGTCTTTACCCATTTTTTTCTTATCCTTCCTTTAATCCCATCCAGGTCCTCTTTATGTATAGCATCAAATTGTAGAATTTTAGGATCAGAATGGATAAGGGGCAAAGAAACTAATACATATTAAGATCCTTGAGGAAGGCACATTTCATATGCATAAAAGCCTGTTGAAAGTATGGACACACTCTTTGGAATTATGTTTGGAACACCACACTAATGATTAAACTGCTATAAAAGAGATGTTATATGAAGAGAAAATAGTTGTAAATTTGGACTGCATGCTATCATTTCCATTCTGAATGTAAACAATAGAATATTAATGAGACACAGAATGAAGGTTTTCATAGTGATAATGCCTCCAATGGTAGTTTGAAAAAAAAAAAAAGGAAGAACTGTCATCGCATTTTGATACTAGCACACTTTCTAGAAAGCAATTAAATTGCCTTGCCACCTCAGTTTTTAGAAAGCAAAAGGTTGGAAAATGCAATAAAAATGAACATGATTTCCAAAGAGAACTGAAAGTCATTGGACTATAAGATATTTGAAATCATATCAAAAAGCAGAATTTATAGCCTTATGAGTTATGAAAAAGGAAATTGAATCGTGTGTTTTATTTTTAAAACACAACAACTAAAAAGGTGTTTCCATAGTAACAAGGTCAATACCAGTAGCCATTACAGACCTTCCTCTTTGCTGATAGTGGGTTTAAAGATCTTTTCCAAATACCATTTTAAAAGCCCTATGAAAAAGTACAGCTTTTCTGATCATTCCTCTGAACCAAAAATGAGGAAAAACACACATGGAGTATTGAGTTTCTCATGTTTTATGGATTATAAGCATTTATGGTTGTCATATTTTCAGAAAGAAGCCTGCCTGACTAGCTATTATGCCAGCCCTCGAACATGGGATTTGATTAGCCTGATTATAAATCTGGACAAACAGAAGTTGTTTGCAGTAGTATTCAAACAGAAATAAAAGGCAGCACAATATTAGAAAAAAATACTTTTTTAACATCTAAATATTGAAAGAGTTAAGTAAATAATCCCTGTTATTAGAAAAATTGCAAAGGCTCAGATGAAGCATGATATCACCACTAGAGGAAGGTTAGAAAGATACAGACCACATTTTGTTTACAACAGAAATAAATAGCTCTTTGGCCATAAAATCAATTCATTTAGCGCCACCAGGAAATGGCCTCTCCTTCCTCTTTCCTTTGTATCAAGATACACTTGCCCATATGACAGTCATTTGTGCTGCCTTATCTTCCCCAATAACTTCGAGTCCCTTGAGAGTAGAGATATTTTCTCTTTGTATTCACAATAGTATCTCACATACGTTTTGCATTTAAAGAGTAACTAAAAAATAAGTAGAGAATGAATTGTGAAAAATAATGGCACAACAGTGCCTAAAATAACACAAAATCTATGGAGTATTTTTAGAAATGATACGTCAGTAAAAACGTATACTCGTGATTTAAATCTCTTTAAACCAAGAGGCTCTAGATCCTTGTTCACGGACTCAAAACTGTTAAATAATTAATTGTTTCCTAGACCAATTCCCTCAGAGTCTCTGCAGCTGGGGTCCTGGCATCAGTATTTTTGACAGCTACTCGGGTAAACCTAAAGCGATGCTAGAGTTGAAAATCATTGCTTTAAACTGTCTGCTGGGGCTCAATTAATGATTAATTTATTTGCCTCCAACTTTTAGCTGCTTGGTTTTTTTTCCTCAATATTGCCTCATAGTATTGTATTTGCCAAATCTATAAGACCTTTTTTTTTTTTTTTTTTTTTTTTTTGAGGGAGAGAGAGACAGCACACACACAAGCGAGCAGGGGAGAGGGGCAGAGAGAGAGAGAATCTTAACCAGACTCAAAGTTCAGCGCAGAGCCTGACACAGGGCTCAATCCCTGTGATCCTTGGGATCATGACCTGAGCCAAAATCAAGAGCCCAACACTCAACTGACTAAGTCATCCAGGCAACCCTATAAGGCCTTTTATTATAACCTAATAATTTATTCTCTAGAGTCACTTTTTATAATAAAAGCTCCAATTAAAAAAGTTCTGTCTTACACAGTTAAAAATGTTAACCAACAATTATCTATTGTATTCTGTTCAATATACTTATTAGTTTTTTGTTGCTGTAAATTCAGCTTCTGAAAAGCAGAGATGAATACAGTTGAATATAGTAGATACTAATCAATGTCAGTAGAATTTAATATATGATTTTGTGTTTTTATGCTTACCTTTCCTGGGCCTGGAATGCCTTTTACACTTTTATCTACCTGAAAAAATTCAGACTCATCTTTCAAAACACCCAGATCGTATCTTTCTTCCTTCAGGAAGCCCTTCCTGATTCAGTCAAACTATTAAGCCTTCTCTTCTTTGGCACTGCTACTGTGTTTATGCCTGTAGTTTGCACTTCTCCTACTGTACTGCCATTTCTTTTTCTTTTCTTCTTTTGTTTTTAAAATAAGCCCATTTGCACTACTTGATTGTGAACAACTTGCACCAGGTGCTGACTTATGCCTCTCTGCTCTTTTACTCTCAGGGTGTGGCAAAATAGCTAGAAACAATAGGCATTCAATAAGAGTTTACTAAATGGAAGAACGAATGTCCACATTGAAGTGAACTGGGGGCATTTCAAAACCACGATTTCTGAGGACTAAATTGTGTCTCCTTCAAAAATTCATATACCCCACATGATGGTATCTGGAGATGGGGACTTTGGGAGATAATTAGGTTTAGAGGAGGTCCTGAGGGCAGGGCCTTCTTGATGGGATTAGTGTCCTTATAAAGAGCTAAGTTATTGTTGATATTAGTATGTAAATGTTTGTGAAAATCATCTCCCAAATATACAAGTTACTTTAAAATAAAGCTAAGTAGTTTTTCTTTATCCGACTATATATGTTAAAGTTTATATAATAATTTTCAAAACCTTACTGAATATGGAATTTTTATTTGTTAAGATGCACATTTGGATTTTGAAATCCACTGAAATAAATATAAAAATTTTTAAGTTTTTTAAACTTTTATCTGTCTCATGCATAAGCTAGGTGTTTTCTAGAAGAGAGATACGAGTGCCATTCAGAATTTCCTAATACTGCGTCTGTGACTTGTTGAAATCAAATAAACATCTTGATCAGTTGAAAAAAAAAAAAAAAAGAGAGAGATACCAGAGAGCTTGCTGTCTCTCTCCCTCTCTGCCCTGTGAGGACACAGCAGGAAAGCAGCTTTCTGCAACCAGGAAGAGATCTCTCACCAAAACCTGACCATACTGACAGCCTCTAGAACTATGAGAAAATAACCTTCTGTTGTTTAAGAACCCCAGTCTACAGTATTTTGTTCCGGCACCCCAAGCTAATACAACTATGAACTGGGATTAAGTTATTTGATGAGAACATTAATATAAATGTTATATTAATACTTACGCTTACTTATGCTTTTTTATTTTAATCCTTTAAAAAATACATTTTTTCCCAAAGGAAAGGCTATATCAAATTCAATTAGACAAGATATTTCATAATTCCTCCCAAATAAATTAGAGGCATAATTTTGGTATTTTCCTGGTTGACTAAGAACCCAGACATCAGCACATGAAGTTGAAAATGATGTGATCTTTCAGAACAAATGATGTGATCTTCTTTGTAACAATTAATCAATAGGAAAGAATAAGTTATCTTGGGGACCTTGTTATCAAAGATAGTTATTTATCAGGATTCCTTTTTTCTCCCTCACAGGTTACATTCATTAAAGACCCAGTACAGTCTTTGTACTGTGCTATAGACACTGTCTTAAGTTAATTTTATTTTGTCTTAAGACCAATTTAAGCTTGTTTCATTCCAGCATTCTCTTTGGACTCTGGATAATAAACTCCCCAACCCTTATCTGGAGAATCTATTCGATAATCAAGGCATAAAAATGGAATTGTTTGAAATAGCAGTATCCATGCTTTGTCTTGTAGATAAGTGATATTTTTAAAACTTGGGGAACCAATACTAAGTTATCAACATTTTATTTGGCCAAATAACATTCAAAACAAATGAATGCTACTGTCAGCAATTAACATCAGTTCACAAGTGACAAAGCATCTTCACACAAATTAATTAAAGAATATAATCTTAGTAGAGAATAAAAGGTGGTTTTCAAAGTGACTATATTCCTGTAGTGGGGAAACATCTACTATATTCCTTATTCTCATTTCAGCCTATGTTGGTGAAACTTCGTTAAGGGCAAATTTCTCTCGGATAGATAAAAAGTTTCTGCCATTTACCATTTTTCCTCCTGAGTGCTGGACTTCATTCCTATTTCTCGCTATTCAAAACCCTTCCTTATTCTAATTCTTAGGACTGGCCATTAACATAAAAAGTAACTTCAGTTTAACCACATCAGCATGCAGGGTCCAGATGAAAAATGCCTGTCTACTTAGATGTAATTATTTTCTCTCATTTTGTCAAATACTAAAAATAAATAATGCTTCCAATGCCATGATTACTTTATACTTCAGTGTTTACAATATATTATATAAATATCTACTGAAGGCTGTAAATTAAAAACTAACCAAGATAGCAATAAAACTTACATGTATGGACTCAGTGAGACTACCCTTGCCATTACAATTCCAAGAATCAGAGTTGTTAAAACTGTAGAAAGAAGAGAGATCTGCAAAAGAAAATGTAAAGATGTTGTCAGTTTGGAAGAAAAATCGTTGTATTGAAAATATTAGGTGTTTCTCTTTTTACTTGCATAAACACATATACAGTTTTTGTTTACACAATCCTATAGTAGTTTATTCTTATAGACTGGTGTTGATAATCTCAGGCATGTAACTTTTTATCAGATCACAGTACTACTTTTCTTCTCAAAACAGGGGACAAGTACCATATATGAGTGCTCTAATCTTGCAACAGGGCTTTAAATGTTTTTAGTGGCTTACTGTATAGAATACAAAACTGGTGATTTTCATTCATGAAAGTGAAAGGGAAGTTGTTTTCTTTTTTCTTCAGGTCCTATTTTGGCGTTGGCTTGTGCTTTTTTTCTACCTATAATTACTTCTTCTGCTTCTGTCTTTACCTTCTCCTCTCCCTTTCAACATAAGACCCTCCCCACACATACTCACTTTCACACATTTTGGGTGTCCTCTCCCTTTTCCCTTCTATTCTCTAGCTCTGTTAGTCTATTTTTCCTATTTGGCTTTGCCCTTTGGTCTGTTTCTACAGTCTTTGCTTTTTCCCCTCTCTTCTGTCACTATTTCAATGGTTAAAATATAAACCGGTCTGTGTGTGTATGGGTTCTGTGCACTCAATATTAGATCTGTGTTTCTGCCCTTAATTTTTTAATGGATACACCCATTTTAGACTTCTTTCTCTAATAAGAGAAACATAATATGAAACTGCTTTTATTTCATTTGATTGTCATTAACCTTGTTTCCTGGGTTGTTAGTTTTTAACTAGAAAGAAGTGTATTATGAGTCCTCTGATCTACTGAGGAACAGGGATTTTAAATGACATTCCCCAGGTCACACAGCTAGAAGATGGCAGAGGGAGAATTCAAATGCAAGCATCCTGACTCCAGATCAGGACTCCTAACTACTGTGCTTTGCTCACTGGGAGGTTTATTTAAATATTTCAATATGAATCTTTTAAAGGGAATTTAGGGAAAATGTCCAGGTATTAATAATATGATAGAATGTTAGCTTTCTTTTCATGAATGCCCAGCCTTCTGCTCTCAGAAAATAACATTTACATCTATAACATGTGAAATGGAAAATTGTTCAGCCATTTAAAATTTTTCACAAAAAAGCTCTTGTTTATTTCTGGAAGTCTGTTAGGGAATGAAGGTAGAGTGGTCAGGATACTTTGGAATATCATCTCCACTCTCAGCTCCATCCGGAAGGACTGTGGGTAACAGGACCCATAACATGATCCTTATGGAAGGATCCATAACTACAGATAGACATGAAACATCACACTAAGAAGTAAAATTCACTCAAGTGTTGAACTCTTCAAATTAGAACATAAAAAATATATAAATAACTCTCTTTAAAAATGATTCATCAGAATGCTTGGCAAAATATAGCTATAACACCAATAATATTTTGCATAAAATACAAACACTCCTTGAGAGTAATGAAATGAAAATATAAGTAGATAAAGGCTAACCCATGCAGATGAGCGTATATGGTGAGAGGAATAATTACTTGTTTGGTTTCACTGGAAATAAATCATAATTTCTCTTTAGCGATAAGAATCATACACAACGGCCAAATTCTCATGAATCAATCAACATACTGACATTTAAATTCACTGGATGAAACACATCGTAGTTTACTAAAAAATTTTTAGCCAATGAAGTGAGTTATCCTTACTTCTTAAACTTAGTCTAACTTTAAATTGTTTGAACTACTATCTGTAAAAATGATAGAACATTTTTTCAGTAAATTAGACTTGTGCAAGTATAATTCTTTTTATTTTCTAAATTGAAAGTATGCTGTCTGCTTTCAGAGTATCTACCTTAAAAAAAGGAAAGTAAAGAACATATTTATTTCATAATCATTATTTAACCATCAATTCCCACAAATAAGATTAATATTCAAGCACAGTTTACCCTAGTATAATTATAAGTAAACTAAAAGAAACTAAGATAAATATAATTAAGAACTTGGCCATATAGAAGATAGTTTCACACAATTAGTACAGGTAACAAATTATACTTCAGTACCTTTTTATTTTTAAAATATAATTTATTGTCAAATTGGCTAACATACAGTGAGTAAAGTGTGCTCTTGGTTTCTTGTTTCTGCTCTTGGTTTCAGTCTGCACCTTTTAAAATGTAAAAGTTACCTTTCCAAGCTTGGCTATATCACGATACAAGGACAAAGGCAGAGTAAAGGCAGCCGTGGAAAGCACAATAAGGAAGTGGCGACCAATAAACAAGTTTGCAGGGTCAACTAAAACACAACAAATATTATAAAATCTTTATGGGTAAGAGTAACACACCAGGGATACAAGTAATTAGCCAAATACTTAATTGCAAAAATAACTCAACATTAAATGTTACCTAAATGACAAAGATTTTGAGTAAATAAATCCCATAAAATCATGTAAAAATAGAAATTATTCACAAAAATATAAATACAAAATAACTTAAGGATGAACCTATAGTTCAAATAATCTTTTAAAAAAATTTAAGGTTTGTTTATTTATTTATTTATTTATTTATTTATTTATTTATTTATTTATTTTAAAGTTTTCATTTATTTTTGAGACAGAGAGAGACAGAGCATGAGCAGGGGAGGGGCAGAGAGAGAGAGGGAGACACAGAATCTGAAGCAAGCTCCAGTCTCTGAGCTGTCAGCACAGAGCCTGAGACGGGGCTTGAACTCACAGACTGTGAGATCATGACTTGAGGTGAAGTCGGATGCTTAAACGACTGAGCCACCCAGGCACCCCTTAATGTTTATATTTGAGAGAGAGAGAGAGAGAGAGAGAGAGAGAGTGAGAGAGAGAGAGAGAGTGTGTGAGTAGGGGAGGGGCAGAGAGAGAGGAAGACACAGAATCTGAAGCAGGCTCCAGGCTCTGAGCTGTCAGCACAGAGCCTGACACGGGGCTCAAACTCATGAACCATGAGATCACGACCTGAGTTGAAGTTGGACGCTCAACCAACTGAGTCACCCAGACACCCCTAGTTCAAATAATCTTTTATTTTTCATTCAAATCATTTTGATAGCCTTCTAGTCAGTTTTCCTGCTTTACCTTTCCTTTGTCCCCCTAGAGTATACTTTTAACCCAGAAAGTACAAAGATCCTTCCCAAAGGTTAAACACATGATGTCACTGTTGGTTCAAAACTCTCTAATGGCAAATCCCTTCAATAGGAAGTAAGCTACATGAGGACAGGGCATGTTCTGAGGATTTTTCTTTTTTTTTTTAATTTCAGTATTCTAGAGAGACGTGAACAGTAAAACTTAACATTTCAAAAATCAAGCTTTAGGTAAAGATATTCTATTTCTACACTTTTGTTGAGAAGCAGTGGTCTCCCTGAAGAAAAGTCGACAGAAACAACTTGTGTAGACAAGTCTTTGGGAAGCTCTGCAGAAACCAGTATATACTGCAGACTCTTGGCTATCATAATGAATAAATAATTGTGTGTGTGTGTGTTGGGGGGGGGTGTACGTGCACACGTGTGCCTGTCATCAAATACAAGCAAAAGTTGTAAACATAAAATAAAACATACTTGCAAGGGTTTATATCATTTTAAAGCTGTGCTAACCATAGTGTTAACTTCAGGAGCTATATATCCATTCCAAGGAAGACACCACTGCTTAAATATTTGAGCTCATATTGAATTCTTTCAGAGACCCTACCATTAGGTTTTTTAAAGGTCCCCAGTGATACCAAGTCTTTGTTCATTAATTTGTACAAAGTCTAAGGTCTATAGAATAAGTGAGTGAGTGTGGTTAAAAAAAAAAAAAAAAAAGCTATTACTGGGAAAAGTGAGACTCATTTTTAATTTTCTCATATGGCTAATTAACTTACAGGGAAGTTCTAAGATGCAATTTCAAAGTGGTATAAATATACACACAAACACACACACGTACATACTGTAATAAAAAATAATCATGAATATTTGTTTAACTCAGACATAATTAAACAATTATCATAAAGTTGTGAAATCAAAATACTAAAACAGGAAGTTCAAGTTCCTGAACCCTGATCTCAACTACTTACATATTTCTGGTGAACATAATTTGAATTAAATTATTTGCATATCTGTTTCTGTTTACCCTTTCAAATAGTTTGCTCTACTAATATGTTTGGTAGAAAGTATAGGTTCTCTTCACTAGGAAATTTTAAGTCTTTAAAAAATACTGAAATAGAATCCTATGAATAGCAGAGACAAACCTAGTAACAAAGGCTCTCTATTACCATAAAGGACATTTTTTAATAAGGATCTAATGATGAGATCTATTATTTATACTGATCTTTTAACAAAAATACACCTGAATAAGTATTTTAAGTGTTTAAACTATAGTAAGATTTTTTTAAGTCTATTTATTTTGAGAGAGAGAGAGAGCACAAGCAAGGGAGCAGCAGACAGAGAGGGAGAGAGAATCCCAAGCAGGCTCAGCACTGTCAGCATAGGGACTAACGTGGGGCTTGATCCCAGGAACCGTAAGATCATGAGATGAGCTGAAATCAAGAGTCAGGTATTAACTGACTGAGCCACTCAGGCACCCCTAAACTATAGTAAGATTTTTGAGAAATTTCAAAATCATCTAAACATACAAATTCTTATACCAACATTTCTTACTACTTTCACTTGTATCAAGAACCAAAGCTTTGGTTATCTGAGAGAAGTATAAGCAATTCCCACTTGCCAGTCTAAGATATTGGTAATATATTTCAGGGGAAAAAATACAGCTAAGGATTTTATCTACTTCTAAAAGTATTTTGGCATCACCTTATACTTTATAAAATATACAAACAAGGCACACATTATAAAATATTCCATTCAACAATGATAAATAAACTGTGATAAGGGGCACCTGCGTGGCTCAGTCGGTTGAGCATCCTACTTCAGCTCAGGTCATGATCTCATGGTATGTGAGTTCAAGCCCCGCGTCAGGCTCTGTGCTGACAACTCAGAGCCTGGAGCATGTTTTGAATTCTGTGTCTCCCTTTCTCATGGCCCCTCCCCCATTCATGCTCTGTCTCTCTCTCTCTCAAAAATAAATAAACAAAAAAATTTTAAAAAACTGTGATAAGAATAAAGTGTGTTCTTTGCTATGTGGCCTATTTTTTTAAATTCATTTTTGATTATTAAAAATTTAATAACCAGGGAGGGAGGTTCAAAGGGAACTTTAGCTTTGTAGAAGGTGTTTTATTTATATGAAGAGTATATATCCATATACTATGTATAACTAAAAAACAACAAAAATGTGATCGAAATGTTTCTCTTTTGGGGAAATTTAAATTAATTTTGGTCTATTTTGTTGTACAGCTGATATTATACAGGAGAATACTGAACTACCATCAAAGCAAATAGGATAGGTATCTATAATTTGATATAAAAGTGTGTCCCTACTATACTACTAAGAGAAAAAGCACATTATAGAATAAGTTGTATAGTATTATCTTAGTCATGTGAATATCTGAAGTCATACATATTCTTAAGACTCTGGAGGTATATGTTAAAAAGGAAGGGAGGAAGGAAAGTAGGGAGAAAGTTGTTGGAAGAATTGTCCCTACCTGGTTTTCCCCAAACAAAGAAATTATGGGTATGTTCTATCTCCTCTATTTTGTCTGTGTTTTCTATTATTTCCTAGTAAATATATATATATTTTTCAAATAAGAAAATAAAGTGATAAAAAGATTTTTCTAAATTAATATATGCTCCTTTGAAAACGTAAAATGTAACAAAGGAAACGAAAAAATCTTCATGAATCCAATTAAAAGATAATCACAGCTGACATGTGAATGTATTTTTTCTTGTTTTTTCCCTTAGTTGTTGATGAAAATAGAAAGTTTACATAATTAGGTCACATTTTATACACGGCACTCTTCCACTCACATGATCTCAGTTTATGAAAACATGATTTGTAGGCTGGGGGCCAGAACAGAAGCTGCTGGTAAGAGCTAACAGTGTTGGGTAAGCCTGCTATCTGCCAAGGACTGCCGGTATTACCCCTGTTGTTTCACACAATTCTATGAAGCAGGTGGTACTCTACTTCGTAATTTAGAGATGAAGAGACTAGAACTCAGAAAGGGCATTAACCTTCTCAAGGCCACACAGCCAGCAAACAGTGTGTCTGTGATTTGATGGTCAAGTCTCCCTGATCTCCGTTTCCACTAAACCCTGTGAAAGGAGTAGGTGTGATTTCTAGTTTTAGGTTTTGTTTTCTTTCGGTTTGTATGTGTGTAGGATGAGTGATTCAGCACTGAGAGGAAAGGTGCATCTGCATCGCTGTCAACGATGATAACAACTGTAGAGTTAGGTCACCATGAACTGAGGATTATGTGGCTTGGACGGGAAGCTCTTCAAGACAAAAAGACTCGTGACCTCTAAGTTATTTAACGCGCCATGATATAGTGCAAGGTCAAACAGGGAGTGGGGTTGTGGCACATGTTGAAAAGGTCTGCTTGAAATGTTCATAGTGGTTTTTCAATATCAGGCCAAATGAAACAACCCAAATGTCCCTCAACTAGGTGACAGATAAACTGCTGTACATCCATATGATGAAACACTCCTCAGCAATAAAAAAAGAGCAAACTACTGATACACCCCCAAACTTGGATGAATCTCAAATGCATTATATTCAGTAAAGGATGCCAGACTTGAAAGTCTACCTATATATGATGCTGTTTATCTGGCATTCTGGGTAAAGCAAAACTAGGGAGAGAAATCGTATAGTGGTTACCAGGAGCTGTACATGAAGGAGGGTTTGACTACATAGGGAAATAAGGAAAAATTTTTTGAGGGGATGGAATTGTTCTGTATTTTGACTGTGATTATGGATATATGGCTATGCATTTGTCAAAACTCACTGACCTATACATTAGAAAGGGCTAATTTTACTGTATTAAATTGTATCTTAATACAAATAATGGGGGGAAAGTCAGCTTGCTTATTTAAGAAACAGCATAGTAAAAACAGTACATGAAAAATGTTACTACAGAGAGTTGGTGATATGTAGCACAAGATTTTTAAAATCCAAAGTATTCTATGAATAGCAATGATATCCTTTATATAGCTAAATAAGAACTAAACTGTCTATAAAGGTAGATTAATACTTTAGCATCAGAATGGATCATGGATATTGCTAGATATCTGAAGTCATCCAATTCTTCCACTTGCAAATATTTTGCTTGTAAGTTATTATGAACAACATTAACTATGAATAATACATAAATAAATATATTGACTCACCTCCTGGGATTCTTTGGAAAACTTTACTCAAAGTATCTCCAGTTATTATGTTGTAACTTATCATGGCTAAAAACATAATTAAAATAATACAGTTACTGATAAGCCATCGCATATCTCATCTTGAATAAAATTTTGTTTTGCATTTAGCAGTGTTTTCTCCAATTTTTTATTTAAATTCCAGTTGGTTGACGTACAGTGTAATAGTAGTTTCAGGTATAGAACTTAGTGATTCATCACTTATATACAACACTTGGTGCTCATCACAACAAGTGCCTTCCTTGATACCCATCACTGATTTTCAAAGTAATGTTATTCCCAAATATTGGCATACTCCTACATCTTTCAAATATGTATTGTGATTATGAATATGTACAACTTCAAAAATAACTAGATAACAGATTTATGGGAGAATATAAATTTGTATTACAAAAACATTTTCACCTTACAAATCGATTCTTTTCCAGACAGAACACCTTTAAATAATAGTGAGTTTTGGTAGTCATTTAAAATGTGATTTGTTGGACACCTGGGTGGCTCAGTCGGTTAAACATCTGACTTCAGCTCAGGTCATGATCTCACTGTTTCCAAGTTCGAGCCCCGCATCAGGCTCTGTGCTGACAGCTCAGAGCCTGGAGCCCGCTTAGGATTCTGTGTCTCCCTCTCTCTCTGCCCCTCCCCCGCTCATGCTCTGTCTCTGTTTCTCTCTCTCTCTCAAAAATAAACAGTAAAAAAATTTTTTTAAATTAAAATTAAAATGTGATTTGTTTTGTTACTAAAGTTCAGTTTCCAAACATGTTTTCTGTAACACATGCATTGCTCAAAACAAGGAACAATAATAGAAAATTGTGAAGGCTCCCAAATACCCCCTCATTTTAAAAAATAAGATTTGGGGGAAATAATAGTCTTAGCCTTCCATGAAGACATAAGGAGCTACTGGTTTGAACAATAGCTTCTATATTACTGATTTTAAAAATCAAGTCAATTTGACCACTGGTAAACGTTAACAATGCACCTAAGAAGACATGCTCACCAGTATGGCACAAATTTTAAATTGCATGTTGGCCTTGTTTGTACACGGCTTCCACAGACCCTTAGGTTTTCAAAAAATGTATTTCAGCTTTAGAAGAAATCTATTATTTCACCTATTCACTTTTGTTTTTTTATTATTTTGTTAAATGTTTACTTTTGAGAGAGTGTGCGAGGGGGGCGGGGCAGAGAGAGGAGCAGGCTCTGTGCTGACAGCAGAGAACCTGATGCGGGGTTCAAATTCATGAACCATGGGGCTCAAACTCATGAACTGTGAGATCATGACCTGAGTTGAAGTAGGATGCTTAACTGATTGAGCCACCCAGGTTTCCCTTACCTATTCACTTTTAATCTACTATTAAAGCTATTTTCTTCAAAAATAGTTGTATGCTTATGAAATAATTCCAATATTCATTGTCACCTTACCTATGAGGATATACCTGTAAAAGGAATCAACTTACCTATAAAAGGATACAAAAACTGAAGAACAGAGAGGAGGAGATATCCCGGAAAGCCAAAGGTTTTATTGACCAAAGACTGGTAAGTGTCTGTTCCAGAGAGGGCCCCTCCTTTTATCAATAAAACAAGGGAAAAGTCTGTGGCAAAAAAAGCAATTAAACAATGTCAGATTGCATTTAATACACAAGTTTTAAAAAATATTTTGACTTAAAGACTTCAAAGAAACTTTTTGAAGAGTTTAATTTAATGCCACAGTAGATTGGCATGGCAAGGCTCACTTTCTTCTCATAAAACATTACCTTTCATGAAACAGTACTATTTCCAGTCATATATTTTTCAATTGAGATGCAAATACACTTAACATATCTGTGCAATGACCTGGACAGAAGGAAGTATGCAGACTAGAAACAAAGCATCAGTTTTCCATTTTACTTTCCTAACCTAACCAATGTAACGACTTTTAACAGGATGTGGCTCAACTGTCCAAGCAACAGAATGTAGGTAATCAAATATTTCATAGACATTCAATGTGTGAAAACCAAGAATGAAAAATGATGCAAGCATTCAGGAAAAAAAAAATAGATTGAGGAGAATCAGATCATTTGTTTTATAACAAAGTACAAGTAGGAACTTTATTTTACAGTTATTGTGGTTAAGAGAGAACTCGAAGAATTTTTTTTGTAATTTATATTTTAAAGATTTAAGCTCTTGGGGCGCCTGGGTGGCGCAGTCGGTTAAGCGTCTGACTTCAGCCAGGTCACGATCTCGCGGTCCGTGAGTTCGAGGCCCGCGTCAGGCTCTGGGCTGATGGCTCAGAGCCTGGAGCCTGTTTCCGATTCTGTGTCTCCCTCTCCCTCTGACCCTCCCCTCCCCCGTTCATGCTCTGTCTCTCTCTGTCCCAAAAATAAACGTTGAAAAAAAAATTAAAAAAAAGATTTAAGCTCTCATTTTAGAGTTGGATTTGAAGACACAAATATATAGAAATTATACAATTAAAAGTTGATCTCTGTTTCCTTCCCCCCCCCACTTAAATCAATGTTTTTTGAATACTAAATGAATGACATTGAAGGTGCATTGGGTACCCAGCTATGTACAGGGTATGATTCTTGTTCTTTCTCTTCTCTTGCTCATGCTTCCAGCACAGGTGGTTTTTTTTATCCCTTAAGTAATTTGGAAATGCATTAAAATACAAAGGAAAAAACAGAAATCATTGCAATATGCTTTCCACCTTGATTCCCTCCAACATTCTTGAATCTTCTTTCAACAAATTCACCAGTAAGCTCCAAGTGGATAAATCCAACTGACGCATCCTAAATCTTAATCTAACTTGCTATTTCAGTAGCAAGTTTTTTCTTTTATTAAAACTTTTTAATGTTTATTTACTTTTGAGAGAGAGAGAGACAGAGACAGAGCACAGGTGGGGAGGGGCAGAGAGAAAGGGAGACACAGAATCCTAAGCAGGCACCAGGCTCTGCGCTGTCAGCACAGAGTGGGATGCGGGGCTTGAACTCATGAACCGTGAGACATTGAGCTGAGCCAAAGTGGGACACTTAACCAACTGAGCCACCCAGGCGCCCTAGCGATTTTTTTGTTTACCATTCCCCTCTTCCTCAACCACCTTCCCTTGGCCTTTGTGACTTCACTTTCTTTTGGATTTCCTCCTACCAATTTTTTTTTTTTTTTGGACAGAACAATAAACATGACCAAAGATAGGAAGCAGGAAGATTTATTTGCCTTTCCGAGCTTTGATTTTCCTCAGATACAACTTTAGCTTCTTGTCCCCTTGCACATAGCCACCTACTCCACCACACTGTCTGGTCTTGAAGCGACGTATGCAAGGAGCTTGCCCTGCTGGAACCGTTCCTTCAGAATACCGTTGATTTGGGCATTTTTTTCCTTTAATCATATTTCTTCTGAATTTTCTTTGATTGTTTTTTGTTTAAAGCTTCTCAGGAGTCAGGTTGGTCCCCTTCTTGCAGCACAGGGACAGTGCACAGTAGGACTCCTACCACTGTCATAGGGTGTGCTGTCAATGAGCACGATACAGTTATTCACCAGGGTTTTGGTGCTGACCAGTTCGTTGTTAGATGCATTACAGACAACATCAATAATTCTTGTTTTGCATGTACAACACTGGGAGCCTCAGAAGAAGTTCCCCATGGCCAGTCTCAAGGCACGGTCCTGCCTTCCCCAACATGGACTGTGTATATGTGGCAGGGCCAATCAGGGTTTGCAGCGGGCATCCCAGCTCATACTTCTGCTTCTTGTAGGGCTTTCTCTTGCCCCCTGTCTTGTGCTTGTGCCACTTGTCCCCAGAGATGCGCATTGCTCTGAGCGCTGACTGCAAAAGAGCGGATTTTGTCCTACCTTTTGACCAATCACACAGTTTTTTGTTTTCTGTTTTTTTGTTTGTTTGTTTTTACCAGTTTCTTTCACTCTGTTTAAAACCTGGATTCTTGGGACTTTTTTCTCACTCCTCAAAATGAACTACTGTGATCTTACTCATGCCTGTGGCTGTAATTTTCATACAGCTGTTATTAACCACCATCATTGTATCTCTAAACCAGTCTCCTCCAAACTCCAATTTCTATATCTAGCTGGCTAATAAACATTTTACCTCGGACATCTCATAGACATCTTTGTTTTTTGTAATGCCCAAATGTTAATTTATAGATTTGTTCTGGAACCTGCTTCTCCATCTATATTTTTCCAAATTATTAACAATATCAGTAGAAATTTGAGAATCACCATAGACTTCTCATTACCCATCACCTGCTATATTCTTTTGGTCACCAAGTCCATTAACTATTGCACCATAAATTATTCAACAGTATCCTCTCATTTCTAATCTCTAATATGTTTTATTTGAGGGCTTAGGCTTTTATCATTTCTTTCCTTGATTACTGCAAAAACTCCTAATAGTTCTCCCATCCACCCATCTGGCCCCTCTTCAAGATACTTTTGACATGCCTTCCCTACCAAGATTTTCTTGACGTCTTCCCTCTACCAGATGGACCTGACCACAGCATACACCTGATCATGTCTTCTGCTTAAAATCCTCCCGGGGAATCCTCTAATGCTTTTGGATTAAAAAATCCTTTTCATGAGGCAGAAAAAATTACTTATTAGCTGCGTGATCTTGGGTGAAAGACTTGATTTTTCTCGAGTCTCAGCTGTAAAGTAAGACAATACACCAAACCTTGAAGAGTCTGTGAGGATTATGATATTTAAATGTCTACCACCATGCCTAGCATGCTATTACAGGCTAAATGAACGGGAATTTGTGCTACTTTTGGTTATTTTCTATAGGCTGCATGTGGTGGTGGAGAAAGCTCTGTATTTGGAGTCTGATAACAATAATGATAACAGCCAGAAAAATACTAGCAAATACTTTCACAGCACTGTTTTCTGTGCCAGGCTTTTTCCTAAATGCTTTATGCATATTAACTTGTTTAATTCTCACAACAACTCTAAGCAGGTGCAATTATTACCCACCGCCTTTAAAAGACGAGAAAAGTGAGCCACAGAAGGGTAAGCAAATTGCTGAACTTCACAGGGTTAGAAAGGAAGAGTCAGGACTCAGATCCTGGTTGTCTGGCTCCAGAATCCATGCACTTAGTCAAAGTTACAATTTTCTTGTCAATAACTGCTAACCTGGGGCAAGTCTTTTAACCTATCAAAGGCTCAATTTCCTTCTCTAAAAGAGTAGAACATACTCCATGAAGTAGAATATCTACTTATGAAGGATTAAGAACAGTGGCTGCATTACGCTTAGGATCCAGCCAGTCCGCAGGAAGCAGTAATGATGATCATTACATGGGAGCCTTCATAAATGCCTCTGCAAACCTCTAACTTCATCTCTCTCCCCTTCGAACATCAACCCTATGCTTTAGCCAGATGGAATCACTTACACAGCTTCCTTTTGCACTTCCACATTTCCCTCTGCTTAGAGTACCCTTCCATTTTCTTTGCTCACTCATCAACAGTCAGTGGAGGTGTCTCTTCATTCCCAAAATATGACTGCTCCTTTGAGACTGGGTTAAGTGCCAGCATCCGTATCATAATGCACATATTTATGTATTTTTATTATGGCATTTTCATAAAGTATTATAATTCTATGTCTTTGTCTGCCAGACACAACATCGTGAGCTTCATACAGGCAGGAATAATGTTCTTCATTGGTATAATGACAGCAGTTCTCACTAAATATTTGTTGAATGAATTAATATAGCAGGATTGCTAGATGTCTCCATAACTGATCAAAATTCAATGTAATAAATGGCCTAATGAGTCTATTTAAAAATATTCTAAAATCACAAAAGACATAGAAATTAATTATATTGCCTTTGTTTAAAACCAGGAAAGGCTTCACAGAGGAGTTGAGTAAGCCTTGGAGGATATATAGTATTTCACCAGGTAGAGAAGAAAAAGAATGTCAAGCAGGGAGACTATCCATGGGAAGGCAGCATGACAGCACAATCTGCAGAGGATGGAATATTCCAGAATAGCTAAAACATAACTTCTACACATGGTAATGTTCGTGACAATGTGAAAGAGATGTTAGATTAGTTGGAGATGAAACTAAAAATTCAGATTGTGGCTGAGCTATAAAGGAATTTGAATGCAATATTTTTTTTCTGTTGTCATTATGCAGTCTTTAAATATACTGCATGCAAATTTTAGATAAATCCATGAATGAGTCTATGTTATCCAACATAAAAATTTTCTTTTAAATCAGTATGTATGTTTGAAAAATAAAAATTATTACACTCTAATCAACAAATATAAAAATCTTAAAAAAAATTAAACTAAAGCATTTGTTGTAAATATTTACAATTTGTTTTTATTTCCCAACATTTCAAAAGCATGAAAACAGAAAAACTACCTCCTAGCTGGACATATCTCATTAGAGGCCTTAAAAAGAAGAAAAAAAAAAAGAATAATTATAAAGAAAAACAATTGTGTAATTACAGTGTCAATTTATTTTTTTAAGTTCATTTTAAATTTATTTATTTTTGAGAGAGAGCGTGAGAGCATGTGTGCAAGTGGGGGAGGGGCAGAGAGAGAGGGAGACACAGAATCTGAAGCAGGCTGTGCTGACAGCTCAGAGCCTGACATGGTGCTCGAACCCACAAACTGTGAGATCATGATCTGAGCTGACGTCAGAGGCTTAACCAACTGAGCCACGCAGGCACCCCTTATCTATTTTGAAAGAGAGAGAGAGAGAGAGAGAGAAAGGGAAAGAGAATCCCAAGCAGGCTCTGCACTGTCAACAGACGGATTGGGGGGATGTGGGGGGTGGGGTAGGGCTTCAAATGACAAACCGAGAGATGAGAAATTGTAACCGGAGCCAAAATCAAGAGTCAGAAGCTTAACTGACTGAGCCACCCAGGGGCCCCTACAGTGTCAACTGAAAGAAAAATTCAGTATTATATTCTACTTGTAGATTTTCCTCTTCAAGGCCTAATTAAAAAATAAAAGGAATCACAGTCTGTAATTTTTTTTTTTGCTTCTGTGTGGTCATCCTTTATTCATCAAAGTTACTTAAATATTTTGATCATGCAACTGAATAAGAGTAACTAATTTCTACTGATTAGTAACTTTGCAATATATGGCTTTGCAAAAGGCTGTTCACAGTCACTGCTACAAGTTTATGCATGGCATTAGTTGAGACAGTTATTCACATTATGATTTATTTATGTATAATGTGATTTGGCTTGGGTAAATTGTCAATTCTCAAGTATTTAATTCTTAGGTGATATATATTTTTTAATTTTTTTTTTTATCTACTGGCTTACAGTGTGTGTAAATGTTTACAGTGCGCTTAAATAATCCACGGTTATTATGCCTGGGTGGAAATTATTTGTCAGTGATGACTGACTGGGAAACAGGAAATTAAAAACGACAAGAGTAATCCTTGAATGGGATTTTTTAGTGTGATGAATGTTCTCATGAATAGAATGCAATTTTTAAACACCAGAAACTCTGAATAAGCACAACATTATGGGTCCCATGGGTTACTCAGTTTTGGGTCTTAAGCTACAAAATAAGAGCTTAGAAGCTCAAAGCAGCTTAGGTTTAGGGAGAGCAGGTGGTGAGAAGAAAGCAGGGAGGGAAGCAGCCCAGTGCTCCTGCAGCTACTGTGGTAACTACCGTGTGCTTTACTCTCTCTTCCTCAGCCTGAGGGAAAAAAGAGTTAAAGGCTGGTCTTGGAAACCTGAGATTTTGTGAGGGGATGGCATCTTGGGCTCCAGAAGCAGAGCTGACCAGAGATTCCTGGGCATGGGATTTGAGGGAGTGCCCTCGAGAGATGGGGAAGAACAGGACAGGGGAAGGGAAACAGCTCAGCCAGCGCATGGTCTCAGGTGAAGACTATCCTCAGCCCAATCCCTGTGGTGGAGGCCCTCTGGAGCTACACCTGCAACACTCACTGGTGTCTCCCGGAGGCTGGGAGGTCAGCTTTTGTGTTCCTACCAGTCAGTCATTGGCCAGAGACTGGGCATCATTACCTCACAGGAAGGTGGCCCCATCGAGAGCCAGGTCAACTGAAGAAACAGACAGCTGAGGAGTTCTGCATTGCCCGGTAAAAGGCATCCAAGTGACCACACACAGCAGCCACCAACCAACAGCCACCGCAAGTGGGTATCTGGTTTTGATCACTGCCTCTTTCACAGTGACCCTAAGGTAGAGGAAGGACCCTGTGGTTGTCATGAGGTGAGTTGGGGGGGTGGCGGGTAAAAGGGCAGGGATGAGAACAACAGGAAGAGGAGGTGAGTATGAGTTGTAAAGTAGCAGAACGTGAGTGTGAATGAACATGTTACATGAAAAGGGGGAAGCAGAAGAGAAGTGATAGAGAAGCACCTTATTGCTGCCCTCTAAGATAGTGGTAGCAGGGAGCCTGGGCAGGCACCGTGGGGAGTGGGTGGTGGACACCCTGAAAGGTGCTGGTTGAGCACCAGGCCTTTCAGTCTTACCTGCACAAAAATAGCTAGAAAATATTGCTCATTCGTGCGCATCTGCTTAAGGTATTTGTGGGAGAGGAAGGCCTGATGTCTACACTTTCAGAGCAGTCTCTCCCAGCCTTTAAAATGACTCCCCCATCTACTGCTCTCTGCACAAAGTGAAAAAAGGCACATGAAAAGGATTAAGGCTTGGTGATATATAATGCTTTTCTACTAATCTGTTCAGAGGATTAGTAGGCAAAGTAAATCTTCTCGGACATAAATGTCTAAATTCTTTAGGATTATTTGATGCACTTCTTAATTAGGAAATTCAATTATTTGTGTGTCTGTGTGTGTGTGTGTGTGTGTGTAATCATCATTGCACAATTTAAGTTGCAGGAAAAAGCAATTACATAGTATTTTACCTGTAACATATGAAACCCAGAATAAAAGCAATATTCCCAGAGGAAAGCCAGCTTGCTTCATTGAATAAGGTAATCCTGGAAAAAACATAAAATGCCCCACCCATCACATTAATAAAACATATAGAAATTTAGAAGTTTCCCCCCAATTCCTATATATAACAAGCTCATAAAGTGACATATTTACAGGACATGGTTGTAAAGAGTGCACAAGGCTACTCAAATGTTAGTATGTTAATACTATTTCAGAATAAAATGCAAGCTAAGGACATGTCAAGAAAGCAAATTTATGAGGTGACGGAATAAGAATAAGAAAGCAGCAAGATGCCAGTTCACACAAATAATGTTCACTTCAGGGTGAGGGGAACATGACCTTGAATATGTGGAAAGTAATGACCTAAAGCTTTCCTTTCGTGCTAGCTGGGAAAGCAGAGAAGGTAATAAGGCTTCAGAAAGGGGATATGAGGAAAGACTAATGCCAGAATCAAAATGGTAACCATGTAGGAAAAGGAGAGAGAAATGAGAAGGCAAAAGTATTTTCTATAAAGCTGAAGGGTTATATAAAAGTATTTCCTATGAATTTTGGGGGAAATGGTCAATTTTAGATTATGGGCAATACATATTTAAGATAAAATGTATTTAAAATATTTCCATCAAGAATTTATTCCATGAAAAATTCTTCCTTAAAAAATCTGCTGTGCATAATGAAGAGGCACTTTTCAATGCTGCTGACATGAATCAGCTTAAAAGTGTTCACATTAGGAATTAACTCTGGAATTCTGCCTGGCAGAGTTGCCCGCACCTCTCTGGTTCATGGGAGCAGAATTTCAAACAAATCGTTGCCCCTACTTGATTACTTTGCCTCACCTACCTCTATTCTGTGTACCCCCAAAAAGAATTGTCTATATATGGAATCAAGGAAAATCAAGAGACACATCAGCTTGCAACAGATGAAAAAAGTAACTCAATCCAGATGAACATTCAATGATGACTATAACTAAAAGGTCAAAACTTTACAGGAAAAAGTAGTATTCTCAATGAATTTTGCAGGATTTTGTTTTGTCTTGCTGTTTCTTAAATTGGATGTTTTCCGAGAACAAACAGAATGATAAGCACTGAAAAAATAATTGCCTTAATTACTCTAATGCAACGCACCTAATTTTGTCAGAATTTTCCCCTTGCTTCAAACTGGGAAAATATGAGCTGCTCACTTCTTTCAATTCTGATTATTTGGCTCCTTCATTAAAAAAAATCTATGTATTTTCATTTAACCAATATCTACTTATTAATTAAATGATACTTAAAATTAATATATCATAAGTTTGTACTTTAACTCTAGATAGGCAAGGAAACACTGTATGATTTAATTATTCACAAGATTATTATGTTTTCACATTAAACTTATGTGCCTTCAATATTTCCAAATATCTGGAGATTTACACTATAGAAGGTCATAGAAAGGTGGTTCAAGTAATGGTGGACACTTCAGGAAGATGGAAAAAGTATATTATTATTTATTTATTATCAATTGACCATAGAGCCCATAAAAATAAATTCAGCAGATCCCATATGCAGCTCCAACTTTATCTGTCACTCATGGAAGATGCTCTCAAATGAGGAAAGAGTGTGAACAGAACCTCATCTTCAGCATAAAAGTGCACATGGTTACACTGGAAAAAAAGGAGGTGATTTTATGGGAAAAAATTACCAATTTTAATACTTCATATTTTTTCCTCAAAAATAATCAGTGAATACTAGCAACAGAGTAAGAGCCTTAAATGTTGTCTTTTCATTTAAAACTTAAAATAAAACAACACTTACCTATTATACCAGATCCTATAATCGAGTTGACAACATTAAAAACAGCTGTGGACTGACGACAAGTTTTCCCTTTGTGCTTATGTTCAGAAACGAGCGTTTCTCTGTCATCCAGATTGCTCTATTTTGATATATAAAATGGCAATTAAATATTTACTAGGTCAAAAAATTAGAAAAGTGTCAGATAAATATGCAATGTAGGATAACGGTAAGAAAATGAGAGGATAATAATAATATAACGTATAATAATAATAATAATAAAGAACAACAATAACAGCTAGGAACAGAGCATTGTAAACAAATTCCATCCTAAAATGTCCCAATTATAGCTGCACCAAGTTCACGGACTGCTGAATGGAATCGCAGAATACAGGCTCAGTTAGGGAGCCAATGATGCGATTTTGTAAGATTAAAGGGGTATATTGAAAAGTGCCTGCCAAGAAAAAAAAAAAAAAAAAAAGGTCAGAGGAAGGCAAAACTTTTTCTCCTGGAGGACTTTCTGCAGTGCTAAAACCCAAGGCAGCAGACCTCTGTTGCAGGGTGAATGAAACTGGAAGGGACCTGGCTTCAGAAGCTGCCCCAGTCCCCAGCTTTACCTGAGGCAGGATGACGGGCCCCTGCGCCTGGTAGCCCATGGCTGCAACAGAGTCCTCAGCAAGCGGAAGGCTTGCGGGCCTGGGAAGCCCACTCTTGCTCTCCCAGCCTCCCCTGCGACCTCGCATATCCGGGGGCCCGCGCGGCGGGAGAGGGGAGCGAGCGGTCCCGCGGCCGCCCCTGGCCCCACCTCCGCAGTTCAGCGGGGGCGCGGGCTGCTGGGCTGCAGCAGCCCCGGATGGTTTCTTCTGGGAACTCGTCCAGCCAATGCACCCTCCTTCTCAGGCAGGATGCTACACGGGATGCTTCTGATCTGGGGAGCCCTCTCTCCCCTCACCAGTCTTTCCCCACCCGCGCCCCACCTCCAGTTGGAAAGTACAGTTTGTTCTGTGCTGCCCTACCCAGATTGTGCTCAGAGATACGATGGCTTCATTTTAGTCCACTCCAAAGTTAGCTGCTGCTCTTTGGATGGAGTCTTAACGCCCAGGTAAGAATGCAGTAGCACCCCTGCTCCCATGGAGCATGTTTTCTGTTCCCACCACCTCCTCCTCCCTACACATCTTCTGTGTTAGAGAGGACAGATGAAAATGTAGGACTTTTATTTTAAATGGGAAACAACCAACCCAAGAAAAAACTTTTCTAGAGTTTCAGCAAACTTGATTACTGAGCATGCTTTGGTCAAATGTTTCCTGATGACTTTTCGGAAAAGGAGACTTAAGAGTGGAAAAGATGGATTCATGAGGGATTCAGGTAGTGAATCTTAAAAACAGGGAAGTGGGAGGTGTAAGGAGGATGGGAAAGAGAAAGCACTTAGAATATATGAGATAGAATCTTCATGGTCACCTGTTCACTCTTACATTACAGATGAGGAAACTGGCCCAGGGAATATTCAAGTCACAAAAGGAATCCTATAGAGAAAGGTTTGAGGGACAGTAAGAGTGGTAATATAATACAAGTACTTATCAAGTGCTTATTAAAGAAGTCCTTTTACTTAAAATCAAGAAACATTTTCAAAACATGAAAAAACTGAAGAGGATTATAAAATAAGTTCTGTATCAAACTAAATGTTAACATTTTGTCATATGTTCTACAAAAATAAACATTTAGTATTGTGATAGAAACCCCTTCGCCCATCCCATTCCTTTCTCTTCATCCCTCATGTCATGTAATTCATGAAATTGGTGTGTATCTTTCTATCCATGCTTATATTTTAATTCTTTCATTTGTAGTCATAAATCATAAATAACATTGATTTGTGTGTTTTCAAGATTTACAGAAGATGGTCCCATATTGTACATGTTATTTCCCCCCTAGCATTAGTGTTTGTTTACCCAATATACAGTTTTCAAGATGTATTATGTAGATGTGAGCAGGGACAGTTTATTTATTTTATTTCTCACAGTTCGGTTAGCCATGCTCCTACTGAAAGACAGATGTTAAGGTTGTTATAATTAATTAAGATTGTTAAAGTTCTCATTTTACACCCTTCTGGTGTATATTGAATGACAGATTTTCTAGCAGTAGAATTGTTGGGAACTAAGTCATGCATATTCCAACTTCACAAAATATTCCCAATTGCTCTACAAATTAGTTGTACCAATTACACTTCTACCAGCAGAGATGGAACTCCTATTTTTCTGCACTGTCTACCACACCAGGACTTTGTTGTTTCCTTGTTTTAGGTTTTGTTGTTCTGATGGGTTTTACAATGCTATATAATTATTGTATGAACTTGTATTATCCCAACCTACAGTGCAGTTGAGAATCTTTTTATAATATTTGATGAATGTAATTAAATATTTAGGCTGTCCTCTTTGTGAATTTCATTTTATATCTTCTACCCTTTTGATTTTGGTTGTTAGTCTTTTTTTTCTTATTGATTTGTTTGAGTTATTTATATATTTGGCTTGCCAACTTATGTCAGTTACATATTTTGTACATATCTTCTCCCAGCCTCTTTTTTTTTTTAACTGTTTGTGGCAGTTTTTTGTTAAGCAAAATTAGTAATTGTGACATACTCAAAATTAGTAATCTCAATCCCAATAGAATTCATTAAGAGGAAGAAAATTCCAGCATTATTTTACTAAAAAATATAGATTCAAAAATTCCAAGTAAAGTATTAGCAAATTGATGCTAACAGTGTATGAAAAATTAACAATATCATGACCAAGTTGGGTATACCCCAAGTATGAAAGGATGGCTTAACTAAAAAAAAATCTATAAATGTAATTTTGCACACTAATAGATTATAAGAGAAAACCATGTAATTATTTTACAATCATTATGTGATTTTTTTTTCCTCTTTACCCTGTTGATGTGATGCATTACATTAATTGATTTCTGAATTTTGAATTAGCCTGGCATACCTAGGATAAATCCCACTTGGCCATGGTGTATAATTCTTTTTGTGCACTGTTGGATTCAATTTAATTGAAATTGAATAATACTTAATTGAACAGTATTGAAATGATTCATTATTTTGTTGAGGATTTTTGAATCTATGTTCCTGAGAGATATTGGTCTGTAGTTTTCTTTCCTTGTTATGTCTTTGGTTTGGTAGTAGGTCAGTGCTGGCTTTGAATGAGTTAGAAAGTAGTTCTTTTGATTCTATTTTTTGAAAGCAATTGTAGACAGCAGGTATAATTTCCACCTTAAATCCTTTGTAGAATTCGCCAGTGAATCCATCTGGGCCTGGTAGTTTCTGTTTGGGAAACTTATTAATTATCGATTCAATTTATTTAATAGATACAGGCCTATGCACATTGTCTATTTCATCTGTAAGTTTTGGCAGATTGTATTTTTTAAGGAATTGGTCCATCTCATTTAGGTTATTAAATTTGTGGGCATTGAGTTGTTCATAGTGTTCCTTTATTATCATTTTAATGTCCATGGGATTTATATTGATGTCTGAAATTGCTAATTTGATTTCTGAAATTACGAATTTGTGCCCTCTCTCTTTTCTTAGTTAACCAACCTATAGGCTTATTTATTTTGTCAGTGTTTTTAAGAACCAGCTTTTGGTTTCATTGATTTTCTCTATTGATTTCCTATTTTCAATTTCATTCATTTCTTTTTTAATTTTTTAACTATTTTTTGCCAACTTTGGATTTAATTTGCACTTGGTTTTCTAGTTTTCTAAGGTAGAAACTTA
Organism: Herpailurus yagouaroundi; assembly: GCF_014898765.1. Lineage (NCBI taxonomy): Eukaryota > Metazoa > Chordata > Mammalia > Carnivora > Felidae > Herpailurus > Herpailurus yagouaroundi. The sequence goes on from NW_024412395.1 coordinate 46,496,116, forward strand.
GGTGTTTGATTTTAGCTTTTTCTCTTTTCTAACATATGCATTGAGTGCTGTAAATTTCCCTGTAATCACTGTTTTTACTACATCTCACAAATTTTCATAAATTATATTTTAATTTTAATATAGTTTAAAACATTTTGAACTTTCTCTCGAAAGTTTTTGTTTGACCCATGTGTTATTTACAAGTGTGTTGTTTAATCTCCAAAAATTCGGGATGTTCTGGCTGTTCGTCTGTCATTAATTTCTAGTTTAATTCTCTTTGGGTCTGTTAGCAGACCTTGTATGATTTCTATTCTTTTAAAGTTGTTAAGGTGTGTTTTAGGGCCCAGAAGGTCATCTATCTTGATGAATGTTCCATGTGTGCTTGAGAGAAATATGTATTCTGCTGTTGCTGGGTGTAGTTTATAGACGTCAATGATATTCAGTTGATTGATTGTATTTTTTATTTTTTTTTATTTTTTATTTTTATTTTTTTTATATATGAAATTTATTGTCAAATTGGTTTCCATACAACACCCAGTGCTCATCCCAAAAGGTGCCCTCCTCAATACCCATCACCCACCCTCTCCTCCCTCCCACCCCCCATCAACCTTCAGTTTGCTCTCAGTTCTCAACAGTCTCTTATGCTTTGGCTCTCTCCCACTCTAACCTCTTTTTTTTTTTTTTTT
>NW_024412395.1:46501780-46506098 GCF_014898765.1 Herpailurus yagouaroundi
TTTTTTTTTTTCCTTCCCCTCCCCCATGGGTTCCTGTTGAGTTTCTCGGGATCCACATAAGAGTGAAACCATATGGTATCTGTCTTTCTCTGTATGGCTTATTTCACTTAGCATCACACTCTCCAGTTCCATCCACGTTGCTACAAAAGGCCATATTTCATTTTTTCTCATTGCCACGTAGTATTCCATAGTGTATATAAACCACAATTTCTTTATCCATTCATCCGTTGATGGACATTTAGGCTCTTTCCATAATTTGGCTATTGTTGAGAGTGCTGCTATGAACATTGGGGTACAAGTGCCCCTATGCATCAGTACTCCTGTGTCCCTTGGATAAATTCCTAGCAGTGCTATTGCTGGGTCATAGGGTAGGTCTATTTTTAATTTTCTAAGGAACCTCCACACTGCTTTCCAGAGCGGCTGCACCAATTTGCATTCCCACCAACAGTGCAAGAAGGTTCCCGTTTCTCCACATCCTCGCCAGCATCTATAGTCTCCTGATTTGTTCATTTTGGCCACTCTGACTGGCGTGAGGTGATATCTGAGTGTGGTTTTGATTTGTATTTCCCTGATAAGGAGCGACGCTGAACATCTTTTCATGTGCCTGTTGGCCATCCGGATGTCTTCTTTAGAGAAGTGTCTATTCATGTTTTCTGCCCATTTCTTCACTGGGTTATTTGCTTTTCGGGTGTGGAGTTTGGTGAGCTCTTTATAGATTTTGGATACTAGCCCTTTGTCCGATATGTCATTTGCAAAGATCTTTTCCCATTCCGTTGGTTGCCTTTTCGTTTTGTTGGTTGTTTCCTTTGCTGTGCAGAAGCTTTTTATCTTCATAAGGTCCCAGTAATTCACTTTTGCTTTTAATTCCCTTGCCTTTGGGGATGTGTCGAGTAAGAGATTGATACAGCTGAGGTCAGAGAGGTCTTTTCCTGCTTTCTCCTCTAGGGTTTTGATGGTTTCCTGTCTCACATTCAGGTCCTTTATCCATTTTGAGTTTATTTTTGTGAATGGTGTGAGAAAGTGGTCTAGTTTCAACCTTCTGCATGTTGCTGTCCAGTTCTCCCAGCACCATTTGTTAAAGAGACTGTCTTTTTTCCATTGGATGTTCTTTCCTGCTTTGTCAAAGATGAGTTGGCCATACGTTTGTGGGTCTAGTTCTGGGGTTTCTATTCTATTCCATTGGTCTATGTGTCTGTTTTTGTGCCAATACCATGCTGTCTTGATGATGACAGCTTTGTAGTAGAGGCTAAAGTCTGGGATTGTGATGCCTCCTGCTTTGGTCTTCTTCTTCAAAATTACTTTGGCTATTCGGGGCCTTTTGTGGTTCCATATGAATTTTAGGATTGCTTGTTCTAGTTTCGAGAAGAATGCTGGTGCCATTTTGATTGGGATTGCATTGAATGTGTAGATAGCTTTGGGTAGTATTGACATTTTGACAATATTTATTCTTCCAATCCATGAGCAGGGAATGTCTTTCCATTTCTTTAAATCTTCTTCAATTACCTTCATAAGCTTTCTATAGTTTTCAGCATACAGATCCTTTACATCTTTGGTTAGATTTATTCCTAGGTATTTTATGCTTCTTGGTGCAATTGTGAATGGGATCAGTTTCCTTATTTGTCTTTCTGTTACTTCATTGTTAGTGTATAAGAATGCAACTGATTTCTGTACATTGATTTTGTATCCTGCAATTTTGCTGAATTCATGTATCAGTTCTAGCAGACTTTTGGTGGAGTCTGTCGGATTTTCCATGTATAATATCATGTCATCTGCAAAAAGCGAAAGCTTGACTTCATCTTTGCCAATTTTGATGCCTTTGATTTCCTTTTGTTGTCTGATTGCTGATGCTAGAACTTCCAGCACTATGTTAAACAACAGCGGTGAGAGTGGGCATCCCTGTCGTGTTCCTGATCTCAGGGAAAAAGCTCTCAGTTTTTCCCCGTTGAGGATGATGTTAGCTGTGGGCTTTTCATAAATGGCTTTTATGATCTTTAAGTATGTTCCTTCTATCCCAACTTTCTCAAGGGTTTTTATTAAGAAAGGGTGCTGGATTTTGTCAAAGGCCTTTTCTGCATCGATTGACAGGATCATATGGTTTTTCTCTTTTTTTTTGTTAATGTGATGTATCACGTTGATTGATTTGCGAATGTTGAACCAGCCCTGCATCCCAGGAATGAATCCCACTTGATCATGGTGAACAATTCTTTTTATATGCCGTTGAATTCGATTTGCTAGTATCTTATTGAGAATTTTGGCATCCGTATTCATCAGGGATATTGGCCTGTAGTTCTCTTTTTTTACTGGGTCTCTGTCTGGTTTAGGAATCAAAGTAATACTGGCTTCATAGAATGAGTCTGGAAGTTTTCCTTCCCTTTCTATTTCTTGGAATAGCTTGAGAAGGATAGGTATTATCTCTGCTTTAAACGTCTGGTAGAATTCCCCTGGGAAGCCATCTGGTCCTGGACTCTTATTTGTTGGGAGATTTTTGATAACCGATTCAATTTCTTCGCTGGTGATGGGTCTGTTCAAGCTTTCTATTTCCTCCTGATTGAGTTTTGGAAGAGTGTGGGTGTTCAGGAATTTGTCCATTTCTTCCAGGTTGTCCAATTTGTTGCCATATAATTTTTCATAGTATTCCCTGATAATTGTTTGTATCTCTGAGGGATTGGTTGTAATAATTCCATTTTCATTCATGATTTTATCTATTTGGGTCATCTCCCGTTTCTTTTTGAGAAGCCTGGCTAGAGGTTTGTCAATTTTGTTTATTTTTTCAAAAAACCAACTCTTGGTTTCGTTGATCTGCTCTACAGTTTTTTTAGATTCTATATTGTTTATTTCTGCTCTGATCTTTATTATTTCTCTTCTTCTGCTGGGTTTAGGCTGCCTTTGCTGTTCTGCTTCTAGTTCCTTTAGGTGTGCTGTTAGATTTTGTATTTGGGATTTTTCTTGTTTCTTGAGATAGGCCTGGATTGCAATGTATTTTCCTCTCAGGACTGCCTTCGCTGCGTCCCAAAGCGTTTGGATTGTTGTATTTTCATTTTCGTTTGTTTCCATATATTTTTTAATTTCTTCTCGAATTGCCTGGTTGGCCCACTCATTCGTTAGTAGGGTGTTCTTTAACCTCCATGCTTTTGGAGGTTTTCCAGACTTTTTTCTGTGGTTGATTTCAAGCTTCATAGCATTGTGGTCTGAAAGTATGCATGGTATGATTTCAATTCTTGTAAACTTATGAAGGGCTGTTTTGTGACCCAGTATATGATCTATCTTGGAGAATGTTCCATGTGCACTCGAGAAGAAAGTATATTCTGTTGCTTTGGGATGCAGAGTTCTAAATATATCTGTCAAGTCCATCTGATCCAATGTCTCATTCAGGACCCTTGTTTCTTTATTGACCATGTGTCTAGATGATCTATCCATTTCTGTAAGTGGGGTGTTAAAGTCCCCTGCAATTACCACATTCTTATCAATAAGGTTGCTTGTGTTTATGAGTAATTGTTTTATATATTTGGGCGCTCCGGTATTCGGCGCATAGACATTTATAATTGTTAGCTCTTCCTGATGGATAGACCCTGTCACTATTATATAATGTCCTTCTTCATCTCTTGTTACAGCCTTTAATTTAAAGTCTAGTTTGTCTGATATAAGTATGGCTACTCCAGCTTTCTTTTGGCTTCCAGTAGCATGATAAATAGTTCTCCATCCCCTCACTCTCAATCTAAAGGTGTCCTCAGGTCTAAAATGAGTCTCTTGTAGACAGCAAATAGATGGGTCTTGTTTTTTTATCCATTCTGATACCCTATGTCTTTTGGTTGGCGCATTTAATCCATTTACATTCAGTGTTATAGAAAGATATGGGTTTAGAGTCATTGTGATGTCTGTATGTTTTATGCTTGTAGTGATGTCTCTGGTACTTTGTCTCACAGGGTCCCCCTTAGGATCTCTTGGAGGGCTGGTTTAGTGGTGACAAATTCCTTCAGTTTTTGTTTGTTTGGGAAGACCTTTATCTCTCCTTCTATTCTAAATGACAGGCTTGCTGGATAAAGGATTCTCGGCTGCATCTTTTTTCTGTCTAGCACACTGAAAATCTCGTGCCAACTCTTTCTGGCCTGCCAAGTTTCAAAAGAGAGATCAGTCACGAGTCTTATAGGTCTCCCTTTATATGTGAGGGCACGTTTACCCCTTGCTGCTTTCAGAATTTTCTCTTTATCCTTGTATTTTGCCAGTTTCACTATGATATGTCGTGCAGAAGATCGATTCAAGTTACGTCTGAAGGGAGTTCTCTGTGCCTCTTGGATTTCAATGCCTTTTTCCTTCCCCA
>NW_024412395.1:46506108-46545567 GCF_014898765.1 Herpailurus yagouaroundi
TTTAAAGCGTTTTTCAGCTCCTCGTGACTGTTCCTTAGTCCCTTGATCTCTGTAGCAAGAGATTCTCTGCTGTCAGCTATACTGTTTTCAAGCCCAGCGATTAATTTTATGACTATTATTCTAAATTCACTTTCTGTTATATTATTTAAATCCTTTTTGATCAGCTCATTAGCTGTTGTTATTTCCTGGAGATTCTTCTGAGGGGAATTCTTCCGCTTGGTCATTTTGGATAGTCCCTGGCGTGGTGAGGACCTGCAGGGCACTTCCCCTGTGCTGTGGTGTATAACTGGAGTTGGTGGGCGGAGCCGCAGTCAGACCTGATGTCTGCCCCCAGCCCACCACTGGGGCCACAGTCAGACTGGTGCGTGCCTTCTCTTCCCCTCTCCTAGGGGCGGGATTCACTGTGGGGTGGGGTGGCCTGTCTGGGCTACTTGCACACTGCCAGGCTTGTGATGCTGGGGATCTGGCGTCTTAGCTGGGGTGGGTAGGCAAGGTGCACAGGGGCAGGAGGGGCAGGCTTAGCTTGCTTCTCCTTAGGTGATCCACTTCAGGAGGGGCCCTGTGGCAGCAGCAGGGAGTCAGATCCGCTGCCGGAGGTTTGGCTCCGCAGAAGCGCAGAGTTGGGTGTTTGCGCGGAGCGAGCAAGTTCCCTGGCAGGAACTGGTTCTCTTTGCGATTTTGGCTGGGGGATGGGCGGGGAAGATGGCGCTGGCGAGCGCCTTTGTTCCCCACCAAACTGAGCTCTGTGGTCCGGGGGCTCAGCAGCTTTCCTTCCCTTTGTCCTCCAGCCTTCCCGCTTTCTGAGCAGAGCTGTTCACTTATGACCTCCTAGCCGCTAAGTCGCGCTTGCTGTCGGAACACAGTCCGTCAGGCCCCTCCGCTTTTTGCAAGCCAGACTCGGGGGCTCTGCTTGGCCGGCGAGCCGCCCCTCCGCCCCGGCTCCCTCCCGCCAGTCCGTGGAGCGCGCACCGCCTCGCCGCCCTTCCTACCCTCTTCCGTGGGCCTCTCGTCTGCGCTTGGCTCCGGCGACTCCGTTCTGCTAATCCTCTGGTGGTTTTCTGGGTTATTTAGGCAGGTGTAGGTGGAATCTAAGTGATCAGCAGGACGCGCGGTGAGCCCAGCGTCCTCCTACGCCGCCATCTTCCCTCCAATCCTCTGATTGTATTTTTTAAATTCAACTATGTACTTACTGGTTTTTTGCCTGATGGATGTATCAATTTCTGATATAGCTAAAATCTTCAACGATAATAGTATATTTATCTATCTTTTCTTGTAGTTCTATCTATTTTGCCTCACATATTCTCATGCTCCATATTAGGCAAATACATGTTAAAGATTGTTATGAGTCTTGGAGAAGAGACCCCTTTATCATTATGCAATTCTCTTCTATCCCTGATAACTTTCCTTGTTCTGAAGTCTACCCTGTTGGAAATTAGTATAGCTTCTCCTGCTTTCTTTTGATTAATATTAGTATAGTATATTACAATTCATTCATTTATTTTTTTTAATTTATTTTTCTAACATTTATTTTTATTTATTTATTTTTATTTTTGAGACAGAGAGAGACAGAGCATGAGGAGAGAGGGGCAGAGAGAAAAGGAGACACAGAACCCAAAGCAGGCTTCAGGCTCTGAGCTGTCAGCACAGAGTCCACCATGGGGATTGAACTTGTGAACTACGAGATCATGATCTGAGCCCAAGTTGGGCACTTAACTGACTGAGCCACCCAGGAGCTCAAGCCATTCATTTACTTTTGATCTATACATGTATTTATATATGAAATAGGTTTCTTGTATATAAAATATAAGTCTTTTTTTTTTATTCACTCTGACAATCTTTTTTTTTCACTGACTTTCAAAGTGATTAGTGATATCGTTGTTTTAATATCTACCACATTTATTTGCTTTTTTCTGTTTGTTGCTCCTGTTCTTTGTTCTTATTTTTGTCTTCCACACTTTTTCTGTCTTTTATGGTTTATTTGAGAATTTTGTATAATTCCCTTTTCTCTTCTTTCTTAGCGTATGAGTTGTACTTATTTTTTTACTTTTTCAAGTGGTTGCCATAGAATTTACAAAATACACTTACACCCAATCCAAGTCCACTTTAAGAAACACTATATTGATTTATAGGTAGTGCAAGTACCTTGTAATAACTTAAAATCCTAATTTCTCTCTCCCATACTTTGTATCATTTGTGTCATTCATTCACTTATACATTAGGATACATACATTTATTATACCTATAAGCATATGTGATTGGATACATTGTTGCTCTTATTTGAACAAATTAGTATCTGTTAGATCAATTAAGAATAAGAAAAATACTTTTTAAAGTTTATTTATATTGAGAGAGACAGAGTGGGAGGGGAAGAGAGAGAGAGGGAGAGCAGAGAGAGAGGGAGAGAGAGAGAGAATCCCAGCTCTGTGCTGTCAGTGTGGTCTGATGTAGGGCTCAAACCCATGAACCCATGAGATCATGACCTGAGCTGCAATCAAGAGTCAGATGCTTAACCAACTGAACCACCCAGGTGCCCAGAAAAATAAGTTTTTATTTTACCTCCACTTACTTCTTTTCCGATGTTCTTCTCTTGTTTATGTAGATCCAAGTTTCTGACCTATCATTTTCTTCTCTCTAAATAACCTATTTTAACATTTCTTGCAAGGCAGGTCTACTGGTAACAAATTCTTAGAATTTTGTATTTTTCTTTCACTTTTGAAGCATATTTTTTCAGGGTACAGAATTCTCGGTTGGTGAGGGTTTTTTTTATCTCAATACTTTAAAGATTTCACTCCACTCTCTTCTTGCTTGTATAGTTTCTAAGGAGAAGTTTTATATAGTTCTTATGTTTGTTGCTCTATAGGTCAGGTGTTCTGTCCCCCTGGCTTTTTTCAGAACTTTATCTTTGATTTTCTATAGTTTGAAAATGATATTCCTAGTTGCAGTTTTTGCATTTTATCCTCCTTGGTGTTCTCTGTGCTTGCTGGATCTGTGGTTTAATGTCTGATATTAATTTGGGGAAATTCTCAGTTATTCTTGTTTCAGTATTTCTTCTGTTCCTCTCTTTCTTTTCCTTCAGGTATTACTGTTATGTGTATGTTACACCTTTCATAGTTGTTCACAGTTCTTAGATATTCTGTTCTGGGTTCTTCTCATCTTTTTTCTGTTGGCTTTTCAATTTTGGAAGTTTCTATTTACATAGCCTCAAGGTCAGAGATTATTTCCTCAGTAACATCTGGTCTACTAATAAGCCCATTAAAGGTATTCATTTCTGTTACAGAGGGTTTTCTTTTTTATCACTAGCATTTCATTTGGTTCCAATTCTCTGCTGATATTGCCCATTGATTCTTGCATGTTGTCTACTTTATCCACTAGAACTGTTAGCATTTTAATTATAGTTGTTTTAAATTCCTTATCTGAGAATCTTAACATTCTTTTTGGATCAGAGTCTGATCTCGATGCTTTCTCTGTCTCTTCAGACTGTGTTTTTTGCCTTTTGGTAGGTCTTATAATTTTTGGCTTAATAGCTGGACATGATTTTCTGGATAAAAGGAACTGCTATAAATAGGCCTTTAGTGATGTGATGGTGAAGAGGCGGGAGGGGAAGCATTCTATAATTCTATGAGTAGGTCTATGTCTTTAGTGAGCCTGTACCTCTGGATTGTGAACTCCACTTGTGTTTCTCAGTACTCCCTCCCCCTTAGGTGGGATAGGATGGTTAGAGGAGGTAGAGTTATTTATTTTCTTTCCCCCAGGTCAATTAGGCTCAGATAAAACAATAGCAGGCTAGGCTCTGGTTAAATAGCTTTTCCTGAGGGCAGACCTTGTTAAGAACAGAATGCTCTCAATATTTAAAAATGATTCCTTTCCCCTCCTCCTGCAATAAACAAGAGGAGATTTTTCTTCAGTATTTATTGTGAGAACCTGATTGAGCTCCTGGAGGTAAAATTCACAAAAGTATGGGGACCCCTGATGACTGGGTCTCCCTGGACTTTTTATCTCTCAGATATGTAATGCTAAGCCTCCAGCAATTCATCAATTATAGTTTAGGTTTCCCTACCTTGGCACTGGTTCCCATGGGGGTTAGTGATTCTCTGTATTTGTCTGTTGGTCTGTCTAATTTTGGGAGACATCAGTTTGCCCTATGACCTCACTACCCTGAAGGATCTAAAGAGTTGTTGATTTTTCAGTTTGGTAAGCCTTTTACTTGTTTTTAAGGTGGATTGACTTTTTCCAGCTTTTTATATGCTAGACTAGTTTTCTAAAGAAACTTTGGCTTGTGCATTTTTCTGAGAGAGAGAGAGTGAGTGAGAGAGAGAGAGAGAGAGAGAGAGAGAGAGAGAATGAGTGGGGGAGGGGCAGAGAGAGAGGAAGGCACAGAATCCAAAGCAGGCTCCAGGCTCCGAGCTGTTAGCACAGAGCCCGACAAGGGTCTCAAACTCATGAACCATGAGATCATGACCTGAGCAGAAATCAGACACTTAACCGACTGAGCCACCCAGGTACCCCTATTCATATTTTAATGATCTTTCTTAAATACCTTTTTTTTTTCTAATTTCAAAAGTATTATTTTTTATTATAATTTCAAAAGTACTATGTTCACAATGAGAAGACATGAAGAAAGTAGAACACAGAATGACTGGAAATCCTCTCATGTAGAGGTAAACACAATTAGTGTTTTAGAACCCTGCAGTTTACTCAGACTGTACAATGTTTGATGTGCAGGGTAAGTGCATATTCACCTGCACAGAGACAGTTCTATTGTGTCTGTCTTAGCCCCAGATAAAACCCATGGGAGCCAAACTTCCAGGAATGTAGAGAGCCTTAATTCGACCTTTTTTATCAGATTATATAATTATGTAATAGTATACTGTGCTTGTGGAGAATTATTACTTTTCTTTATTATTTGGTTATAGTCAAACTAGATGACCTCCAAGAGCACCTAGCTCTCTCGGAAATAATCAGAGAAGCCTGTATCTTGGCAGAATTCTGAATTTACAGAGTTCTTTTCTGTCGACTAACCTGACTCCTTTCTGACATTGTTACAGCTCAAGTTTGTGTGAGACTAGAGGTAACAATTTTCAATCCACATCCTTGGGGAAGTTCCTTTTTCCTCAACCTTGGAAAGGAGTCTAGGAGAGAGGCAATTTCATCTTTTTGTAAAAATGTATGCTTGATACTCTCCATCTTATTAGGTTACTGGCTTAGTCACTATTAACAGCACCTTAATATGCAGAGTCTCAAACAAGGTAGACTGCTTTCTTTCTTGTTCAGCTTTCCAGAGATGGAGGTCTTCAGTCTTTAGAGGTCTGGAAGGACTTCTCAGATACTTTTGGCTAAATAGTCAAGATGCATTCTTTCTTTTTATGGATTAATCATCTTACAAAATCATTCTAATAACTATCTTTTATGACCTGTATATTGCTCCTTATCAAGAAATATTTTTGTGGTGCCATGTTATTATTATTTCATAGTTAAGGTATTTTTGATGTTTTCTAACTGTAATTATTAGAATTTGGTAAAGTTACTATGTTGTCATTTCTGGTTTGGAGTAGGGGGAGGGCACACTGAGGAATGAGTTAAAAATAGTGTGACTGTAAGACCTGGTTTTCCCAAGGCAGTGCTTGCTTCACCTTCTTGTTCCAATGTACTTATGAATAGCATCTTTTTCATTCTCAGATGTGTCCCAGTTTGGAAGATAGGCTACAATATCATGCTACAAATGCACTTGGGGGATAGTAAAACCACCTAATATCTGCATAGCACTTCACAGTTTTCTCTAGTGATGTCCAAGCTGACATGGAATGGAAGATCCCAAAACACATTTTTTTTTCTTAATTCTTTAGTTAGTGTAGCAGATCAGGAGTTTTGGCTGTGGAATCAGAAGAACCTAGGTTTGAACCAAAGCTCAAGGGATCTTGGCAAGTTGCTTAATTTTTTGAGCCTTAATTTCTTTATTTGTACAAAGGGGAAAGAAAACAGTACCTCTTTCATAGCAGTAGTTGTGGGAATTAAATGAGATAACCTATGTGTATTAGTTTCCTATGGCTGCTGTAACAAAGTACCATAAACTGGGTAACTTAAAAAACAGCATAAATTTATTCCTGCAGTTCTATGAGCTTACAATCTGAAATCAAAGTATCAACAGGGCTATACTCCCTCTGAAACCCATAGGGGAGAATCCTTTCTTTTTTTTTTTTTTTTATTTATTTTTTATTTTTTTTTAGGGGAGAATCCTTTCTTGCCTCTTCCTAACCCCAGGTAGTTTGCCAACAATCTTTGATGTTTTTTGGCTTGTACGTGCATCACTCCAACATTTCATCTTCACATGACATTCTCTCTGTGTGCCTTCACAGACTCTTCCGTCCATGCATGTCTATGTCTTTGTCCAAGTTCCCCTTTAAAAACATTTTTTTTTTAATTTTAGAGAGAGAGAGAGAGCAAACACGAGCAGGGGAGAGGGACAAAGGGAGAGAGAGAGAATCTCAAGCAGGCTTCATGCTTGGTGATCATCCAGGGATCATGACCTGAGCTGAAATCGAGTCGAACACTCAACTGACTGAGTCACCCAGGTGCCCCCCAAGTTTTCCTTTTTATAAGGACCTCAGTCATATGATTGGGTCCCACCCTAATGACCTCATCTTAAGTTGACTACACCCGCAGAGATCCTATTTTCAAATAAAGTTATATTCTGAGGTACTGGGTCCAGTCACATTCTGAGTCCGTATTGAGATTAAGACTCCACATATCTTATTCGGGGACACAATTCAATCCATAATGACATTTTAAAGTACTTTGTTAGTGCAAAATTGCATAATGTGGAGGGGGTTTGGGTTACTATATCAGAAACTGCCATTTGGCTATAAACAGCTGTTGTCTCTACTTCCACCATGACAGAGCCTCTTATTTTTGTCTGGGCCATGGCCACCATTCCTCCTAGAAAGAGGAATGAAATTCACATCTTCACTTACAGCTGGTTGTGGCTAAGTTCTGACCAGGAGGATATCGTTGGAATGAATGTCCTTAAAGAGGAGGTTAGTATTTTTTAACTCTCTTTTGTTTCTTCATATTGGATGGAGTGCAGAGACATGATGATTGAAGCTGGAGCTTTATCCTGGAACAACCACCTGTTGGACGTAGTGAAGATGGCTGGGTGACAAGACAAAGGGGCCTGAGCGCCTGCTGGATATGTCAATCTGGATTATTCAGGTAATGTGAGAAGGAAATAAACTTCAGTCTTGTTTCTGTCATTTATAGACAAATCTAATCCTTATTAATTATCACACCTCCTCTGGGTACCAAAACTGTGATTGCAGTTGTCAAATAAGATTCATCCAATTCAGATATTTATGTATAACAGCCCCTAAAGAGGTTTTTTAATGGAGGCCCTTGTGGAATAATAAGAGGGTTCACTGTGCTTAAACTCTATATTAATAAATGTAGGCAATATTAATAAATGTAGGCAGTTTACTATTTATTCATATGTAATAAACTAGAAGCCGTTAGATCCTGATATTTTTAGTTTTGCCTCACTACAAACTGATAAGAACCTTGGCTAATATATACTCTCTCTGTCAACATGTCGTAGGTTCCCTCTGTGTCCCATGTTGGTCTTATTTTTAGGTACGTAGGTGTCTGCTCAGCTCTGGTTGCCCATGTCTTGCTTCAGGGTCTGCTTCTCTTACCACAGAGAGTCATTGGTCTTTGATTATTAACCTGAGGACTGACCCAGAAAAACTGCATCTCTGACTCTGCCTTGAGGGCACTTTTGGTATCTTCTGCCCTAGTGCTGACGTTCTCTACATATGTGACACACAATGTAATTTTAAGTCTCCACGGAGAAAATATTTGTACTGGGAATAAAAACTCAAGTTTGACCCTTCGTGCTTGCAGCTGAGAATATTTACTTTGTAAGATCAGAACCATTTCCCAAGCTCCAGAAGCTGGAGGTTATAGAGGCTCTTACAGCTTGGTCACTTCATGCCCACTGTAATGTGAACATGATATGAAACAATAGGTGGGCAAGCTGTGATTGACCCTCAGATAGTGCCAGTTTTTATCACCCATTAATAAATATTCCCAAGCACCCCTCAAGTGACGGAGGTGAAGAAATGAAATTGGCTGCTGTGTACTCTTTAGTCATTTTAGTCAAAGTAATCTATGATGGTTACCCTAGAATAAGAGCTCATTTACCTATTTTGATCTTTCTTTTTCTTTTGTTTTAATAAAGTTCCATTTGCCATATTTTATGCCTGTATCAGTTGAAATAGATTGTGAGTAAGGATACTGTGTATGCCTCCGATAGGCTGGCTAGGAAGATCAGAGATTTGGCAAGATCACACTCTTGACTGTATCAGCTCCAGGACTGGAGCAGAGTAGGGTGGGACGATGGCAGATGAAGTGTTAGGGACAGCTGTGGCTGCGTGTCCTCTTCTAGCTGGATCACTGCCTTCTCCTCTGTGATGTGTGCCAGAAATACACTTTGTCATGAAAAATGGCTAGTGGGGTTAAAATTAGGAAATGGGAGTAAAGGGACCAAAAAAGAACTTGGTGAGTAGAGCCAGAATTGCCCACAGTGTAGAAATATGGGGCTGGCAAACTTTTTCCACATCTCCTAACCTATGTCTTTTTCTTTCTGGTCCTGGGTAATTTTGTTTGTTCCTAAAATGCAATTTCTATTCCTTAACTTTGTGTTGTATATAATTGTGGACTGACTGTGGGAATGGTAAGCTACTTGAGGGGAAGGATCACATTTATAGTGTCCTTATTGTTGATGTTATTTTTTCTTCACTGAGCCTAGCATAAGGATTCATACAATTACTGCTGCTCATTAAAAATGTGCCAAATAGAAGAAATAATCTCAAGAGGAATCAGCTAGTAAAAAGCCTTGTTAAGTGAGAATAAGTTTAATGTGGCTGGAAATAAGGGCTGTCAGGAGAACATTTCAGTAATGAGATTATGATGCTCATTTGCCTTTAGGGCTTCTGAGAAACTGAGAAAGGCCCACCTCATCTCCATTTATTAATGCAGTCAGAATATTTAAAAATAATATTGATATTCAATGTTATATATTGAAATTATAAGAACTGGTGGTACACAGTTTTCACATGGTTTTAAATGTTTTCATTTAACAAATTAATGCTTTGATTTTAACCCCCAAATATAGTGTGATACCATTCTGCTGTTCATATGGTAATTATAGGATATATTAAAATATATTTATCCATAATGTGTAACATTGGGGTGGTGTTTTAATGGGACATGAGTTTAAAATTGTTTGAGTGACAGATGATTTAATCTCTTTAGTGAAACTGTATGTATAACTTCAGTTAGAGTTAAGTCTAAATCTGGGACTCTTTAAGCCAAATTGAAGACTCAAGCCAAATGACCTTGTCAACCCGTGACAGGCACTGTCTGTCTTACAAATGTTTAGTAGAAATATCTAGGAGCACCTGGGTGGCTCAGTCAGTTAAGCGTCTGGCTTCAGCTCAGGTCATGATCTCGTGGTTCATGAGTTCAAGCCCCGCGTCGGGCTCTGTGCTGACAGCCTGGAGCCTGGAGCCTGCTTCAGATTCTGTGTCTCCCCCTCTCCCTCTGCCCTTCCTCTGCCTGTGAACGCTCTCTCTCTCTTAGGAATAAATAAATAAACATTAAAAAAAAAAAGAAATATCTAAAAAAGTGTCAAAATATCCCAAATACTAAAAGTTCAAGGTACATATTATCTAGTCATGTTTCGAGAGGATGGTCCACTCATCCTGTATGAAGAGGGGAAAGAATGTACTAGGCTGTACTGCATAGCCCCACTCTAGTCATATACAAGGAAGCTCACAGGTACTGACTACAAAACAGTGTATGACCCACTGAATATACTTTTTTTTTATTGTTTGGCTATTGCTTTACTATAAGTAAAGTCTTTGTGTATAGCACTGTATAGGTTGTGAGAGTGAGGTATATCAGCTCTTTACTTTGGAGACAACCTTCATTAAAAAGAAGAATAACTTGACTAGGTAATATAAGTGATACACCAGGTGAGTGAAACAGATCTATTTGCTAGAGCATTTCAGAGGATCGAATGATCACAAAGACTGTGGTTGGTGGTGAGGGGCATTTAATGGGAGACTGGAAACGCAAAAGTTTAGCCTAGCAAAGATTTAAATTGAAATTGTCAACCTAAATCCTGACCTGGGATCTAAAAAATGAACTACATGCATGTAAGGTGGGAATATGTGGGTTATTTGAAGCTCATTTCAAAACAAGTTAGTGCTTACAATTAACAATAAGTTTAAAGTGATTCAACAGTGTCATTGAAAAAAGTCTGCTTCAGTTTTAGGCAACAGTACTTGAAATGTATGACACAGAACAAGGAAGGTGGTAGTTCATACCATCTATATTGGTTACATCACGCATGGAGGAGTATTATTTTCAGCTGCAGAAACCACAGTTGGAAAATTTACAGATAAACGATGACATTTTCACAAGGGAGGAATCAGAATGATGAGAGCTTTCATGAAGCTCAAACAGCTGGAGAATACAAGATTGGTGGATTAAGGGTTTACTCAATATAAGAAATAGCGTTATAATCTAATCACCTAGAAATATATTGGGATAACTTTAGTGATAATTTCTACTAGAAATCTTTAAATGACCAAGGGGCAGGAATGTACTATGAGTGTTGTAGGGGATGGTGAAGGATAGGAAGGGTGCTGGGTATATTTTGCTTGAAAGTAACAGAAACTTGTGTTCCCTAGGAATGAGGAGGGATAGTTGTTAGAAGAATTTATATACTGGATTCAGGACTAGAAACCTGGCAGGGTTCCAGATAGCCCTGGATGTTTGCTTTCTCTATCATGGCTAGCTTATCTTTATCTCATGGAATTCTAGCTTCTTTCTGTGGCTTTATCCATTCTTCTCTTGCAACTGACCAGCTAGACACTTAATTCTCCTAGGTAATTTCTGGAGGAAGTGAGTCTGACATGCTCAACTTAATGCTTTCAGTTCTTGCACACAGACTTTTTTTCCCATGTTTATTTATTTATTTTGAGAGAGAGTGAGTGAGCACAAGCAGGGGAGGGGCAGAGAGAGAGAGAGGGGGAGAGAGATAGAGAATCTGAAGCAGGCTCCTTACTGCTATCCCAGAACCCAACACAGGGCTCGATCCCACGAACCATAAGATCATGACCTGAGCCAAGGTCCAAAGTTGGACACTTAACCAACTGAGCCACCCAGGTGCTCTTTGCTCACAGCCCTTTGAACCACACCACCTCCTGGGATGCTGCCAGCAGAGGGATGTGCTCTTCTTGAGTTAGGTTCCAGTCCCTCGTCCAGTCAATAGCCTGATCATTGGATCAGGTACTGTGGCTTTTCTGCCAAGCATTGGGGAATAGGGTTGAGGAAAGTGGTTTGAGCTAAAGGTGGGCCTGGGCAGTGGCCTAAATCATGACCAGTATGTATGGAAACACTAAGTAATTTTAAGTTTCTTCTGAAATTTGAGTATGTATGGAAACACTAAGTAATTTTAAGTTTCTTCTGAAATTTGTAACCCCCCAATTCCATGATGCTACGTAGGATTTGAGTTGGACCTTGATGATTGAAAGTAAGATAAGGGGAGGTTATGGTAATTTCTAGTATTGGAAATAAAGCAGAAACATGTATTATTGAGCAAAATAAAATAAGAAAGAGAGGCACCTGGGTGGCTCAGTTAGTTAAGCATCCAACTTTGGCCCAGGTCGTGATCTCACAGTTGGTGAGTTCAAACCCTGCACACAGCCAATTTAGGATCCTCTGTCCTCCTCTCTCTCTCTGCCCTGTTCTTTTTCCCAAAAATAAATAAACATCAAAAAGAGAGAGAGAGAGAGAGAGAGAAAGGGTTGTTTAGAAGTAGATAAGATAGATTCCAGTTAGGTTTTTTTTGTTTTAAAATTTATTTATTTTATTTTAATTTTTAATATGAAATTTATTGTCAAATTGGTTTCTACACACCACCCAGTGCTCATCCCAACAGGTGCCCTCCTCAGTACCCACCACCCACCCTCCCCTCCCTCCCACCCCCCATCAGCCCTCAGTTCGTTCTCAGTTTTTAAGAGTCTCATGTTTTGGCTCCCTCCCTCTCTAACCTTTTTTTTTTTTCCTTCCCCTCCCCCATGGTCTTCAGTTAAGTTTCTCAGGATCCACATAAGAGTGAAAACATATGGTATCTGTCTTTCTCTGTATGACTTATTTCACTTAGCATCACACTCTCCAGTTCCATCCACATTGCTACAAAGGGCCATATTTCATTCTTTCCAGTTAGTTTTATTATTATTTCTTACTACTTTTTGGTTTGTAATATTGCCTTCTCCTACATGCTTTCTTCCTGTTAACTATGAAGGTACCTACATGTACCATACAATACCGTGTATTACTAGACAGAAAGTAGAAGTAGTGTAAATTTTCAAAGATATAAAATATTTTTTTAAAAATATAAAGCACTGAGAGTGTTTCATGAAATTAAAAATGATATATTGCAATAAGCAGTTTCATTCTTATCGGTGGCTGATTCTCTCTACAGAAAGCCACATGGGAATATGAAGTGAAAACAAGAATGAAGCAAGCATTTTTTTTTACTTGAATTCTTTTTCTTTTTTTTAAAGACACTTGTTTTTTATTTCATTTCATTTTGCTTTCATTTTCCCTTCCTCAACTATGTTCTTTTCTCACAACTTTTTGAACCTCTCTTGTTCTCAGCGCAAGACTCTTTATGTAAGAGGTTTTCTAGAAAAATATCAGTGTGAACAAAGTAGCGTCTCGCCACACAGGCAGTGAGAAACTCAACCTTATTATAAAAAGTAGTTTTTGAATAGTATGAGCAAGAATGATAAGAATCCATGTGTGTTTGTTCTAAATACTACTACCTTCTTCAGCCTTATGTCCAAAATGACCTGCATTTCCCTAAGGACTAGGAAGGAGCAGGGTAGACAACAGCCACATTCTCATGACCTTGCTTTGCAGGGACTCAACCCAGATGTGGCGGGAAGCACAGTGCAGTAAAGCCCATACAGAGTCTTTGCCTACGTGATGTTGGCTTGACTTTAAATGTCTCCAGTATAAAAGGCAGAAAAAATGGTAATTAAATAATATAAAACATATTGCAATTAAAATGTAAATTATCTGAAAGGAAGAAGCCACGGACCTAAGGATTGGAAATGTAGAATAGTAGCAACAACTAGAGTAAATACACTGTGTGCATTGTTGTGTGTGTGTGTGTGTGTGTGTGTGTGTGTGTGTGTGTGTGTGTTTTAAAATTTAATCATAACAATCTGAGAACTTTTTGGGATGAAGTATATCTCATGCAAAAGCCTATAGAATTTCCGCCTGGGTAATATTGGTAAAAAATAAGAGCAAAAAATAAGAACAATCTAATAATTTTAAAATACATACTTCCCCTCATGCGCGCGCGCGCACACACACACACACACACACACACACACACACATCCCAAACTACATGTGGTCAGAGAATGAAAATAAATCACATGCACTTTTTCCTTTTAACTTAAATAGCCAGTGTTTAGCAGGGTACCATAAGTCCACTGATTTGGCTACAGGGGAAAACAAGTACATTTTTTAATTTGTATATTTTCTGTGCTCTGGTTAGAAGAAATATTTCCTTGTTGGAAATTCCTTTCAGAAAAATTTTCTACTTTAAGTATCATGTGACTGTACATACTTGTTTTATATGTCTCTCTTGTTATTTACTCCCCAAATATTATGGGGAAAGGTATATTTTAAAATAATGTTAAAATGAAATGGAAAACATAACAGACTGAAATCATTAATATCCCACAATCCTGGTAAGATTCTGTGTTGGTTCAGGTTATCTTTGGTCACTTTTCTGGTATGCTACTAACTGAAATCCTTTTGTGTGTGATGTGTCAGCTGATAAGATTCAAAAGCAGCAATTTAACTGCTTCAATGGTTTCAGTGATTATAAAAATATTCACAGTCAGAGAAGCATGGTTCTTAGTAGTTAAATGATTCACAATTCATTTTGCAAGACCCATGATCCTTAAAGAAGTAGAAAGCTCAGGTCCTGGGATTGTTGCTGTGGGGAGCTCGGAGCTCAGACCTTCTAGGTGGTCCCTTTGGCTACACAGTATTTCTGGAGAGATGTGTTTGAGGTCCAGAATGTGGTGCAAACATTAAAAAATTTTTCTCATCATGTCACTAGCCAGCCCAAATAAAGTTTATCTTAGATAAGAATCTGTTAATTCCCTTTTTTCCTGCTTTCCTCCTTTTTTCTTTCTTTTTCTTTTTTCTTTTCTTTTCTTTTCTTTTCTTTCCTTCTTCTCTCCACTGATTTCCTTAATCTTTTCTTCCTTCCTCATCTTTTCCCACAGACTAGATTCCATTCTGGCGGGACTTGTATCAAGTCTTTACTATTTCTCAGCAGGAGAACTTAGGTCCTTCTCATTGTACTTTAAATACAGTAGAATAAGAAAAAGGTTAACTCTTCTTAACACTATTAGTTGCTACCTACAGCCTAACTCATGTGCACAGTTTCTATTTGCTGTTTACTCCCTCAGAAGCTCCTGACAAACTGGCTGGCAGTCCACTTTTGAAATGCATGCTCTATGAGTTTTGAAAAAGATATACATCCTATAACCTCTTGCCAATTAAGATATAGAATATTCCCATCACCCCCAATGAATTCCCTTGTGCACCTTTACGGTCAATTTTCCTGAATCCCTAAGTCCAGGCAAACATTAATCTTTCTGTTGTTATGGATGAGATAGGTTTTCCTGTTATAAAATTTCATGCAAATGAAATCATATAGTATGTGATTATTTGTGTCTGGCTTCATTAACTTAGGATAATGATTTTAAAATACACTGATGATATCAATGAGTGTATTAGTTCATTAATTTTTATTGTTGAAGAGTATTCCATTCAATTGATATGGTGCAATTTGCTTATTGATTTGCTTTTATATTGGAGCTTTATTCAGTTTTCAGCTATTATGAAAAGCTATGAATGTTCACGGACAAGCCTTTGTGTGGACAATTGTTTATTCTTAGTAAATACTTGGTAATTTTAGGTAATATGGTAAATGTATGTTTAGCCTTATAAAATGCTGCAACATTTTACTCTCCCATCAGCATTGTTTGAGTGTTTCAGGTGCTCTACATCCTTTCCAATATTTGATATTGTCAGATTTTTAAATATTAGTTGATCTATACAGTGATATCCCATTTTGATTTTAACTTATATTTAAAGAAATTCTTTAGGGTTATTTATTTTTGAGAGAGAGAGAGCATGAGCCAGGTAGGGGCAGAGAGAAAAGGGGGAGAGAGAATCCCAAGCAGGCTTCACACTGTCAGAGCAAAGCCCACTACAGGGCTTGAACTCATCAACTGTTAGATCATGACCTGAGCCAAAATCAAGAGTCCGATGCTTAACTGACTAAGCAGCCCAGGTGCCCCTTAATTTGTATTTTACTGATGATTTATGGTACTGAACATCATATATCTTCTTTTATCAAGTATCTTAAAATATTTTTTCCCAGCTACAGTATTCACAATATAAAAGACCCAGAATTTAAGGAAAAAGTAATTAAAAAGACTATTTCAGTTTAAGTAAACCAACCAAGATTATACAATATGTATTTGGTTAAGGTGATAGACCCAGATTTGGCTAATTTGGAAGTTCATTCTCTGTCCAATATACCATGCAAAAATTTACATAATATTTCATGAAAAGAGATATTTAACAATTCCAATATCCACAAGAATTTATGATTTATGTCAATAAATGTCAATAAATATTTGCTGAACTCATACAAATTAGATATAGAAAATATAATTCATAAAGAATTTGAGTTAAATTTAAATAATTATCTCATATTTATCAGTTAATGATCAAGTTGTCAAAGGGGAGAGCTAAAAATTAATTCTCAAGAATTTAAAAAAAATTGCTTTTTCTCATGTTTTCCAAATATGATTCCAGGCAGTTTGCTCAAGACATTAGTAGTTAGTGGCAGAACAAAGATTAGAAACCACACATTCTCAATTTCAATTTAATTCTCTTTACATTTAAATCTGGATAAATGTAAAACACTGATTTTTCTATATCATTTTATTGAATTTATGTTTTATTCAGTTACTGTTTTGTCACAATTATTTCTTCCTGTTTATCATTGCAGACTTTATCTCTGTGATGAAAATAATCATCTTTCAAAATTTATTTCCCTTCATGAGAACGTTCCAGATAACTTACTGAAAAAAATGAACCTTGAAACAAGTATCTATTTTGGGACACTTGCATATTAGGGAGTATCCTTGTTTCCTACATTGCTATTATTTTATAGACAGTGAAGGGTTAACCAATTCAGAGATGAATTGCTTAAAAGAGAAGTGTTCTGCGTGTTAGTTTTGAATCCTGTAATTGCATTTAGCCCTGACACAAATGAGCTGGATGTGTGGTGTTCAACTAACTGGTAGGCTGGGACACCCCGTTGCACAGGCCATCCGTACCATCTCAGTGCTTTGTTAAGATCAAGTAGCCAGTGAGAAACAATTCAATAAGAGTCTCTGGTTTTTACACACAAAAGTTCAGATAAAAAAGTTGCCTGAAGCGAGATTCTATTTAAGCAAGGAGATACAGGAAATAGAGCATTATAATAAGGCTTAGATGTCAAGAACAGGAAACTCTTGTAAGCATCACTGATTTGGCCATTTTGATTAAATTGTTTATCAGAAAAACCCCTAAAACCCTCCTCTTTAATATTTGTAACAAAAAAAAGGGGAGGGAAGAGCCCTTGAGGCACATTTTAATTATTATTCATCTCTAACACGGCACATTACATTGACAGCTCATTTTAAGTCTGAATTTTTCTTATTCCTAAGTATTTGGTTTGTGTACTCTCTTTTCATGAATTATAGTGTACAATGAGAAGTGGACTCTCAAATCACTAGATAGAATATGTGATCATCAGTTTAATTTGTAGTCAGTGTTCATTATTCCTCTAGAATTCTCTACTTGAGTAGTTTAATCACAACTTTTAACAACTGACTTGAAATTTAGAGATAAAAGCAATGTCTGGTTTTGGTATCCTTAGTCACAAAAATAGTTGTGGAACAAGCTGTAGACTAAGATAGATGAGCGCATCCTCAAATATCCTATTTTATATGCGTTGAAGAAAGTTTCTTAAAATGTTCCTTTTTCCCTGTACATTTATTAGAAATTTGGGTTGAGGTAAGGTTAAGTAAGGGTTGGTTAGCAAATACTTGATTTCTGGTAGGTGCTCTACCTGTATAACTTTATTGTTGCATCATGGACACTTTTCTCAATGTGTCAACTTACTGGATGTAATTGAATAACCTCATTTATTGTTTACAGTGTCTTTTAAAGGTAGTTAATACTATCCCCAATTTAGAAGTGCTGATGATGAAGCTCTTCAATTTAAGTAGATAAATTATCCAGGGCTAATACAATATGTGCTTAGTTAAGCTGGTGTAGGGGACAGAAATGTTTTCCTGGACTGGAGGATTCTTGGCTGGGTCTGAAAATTAAAGTGACAAGGGCATACTAACAGGAGGAAACCATATGTATTTTATTGAATTTTTACATGTACGTGAAGACCTGAAGTGACCAGAGTGGGAAGATTTTATTCCCTTTAGACAAAGAAACAATTTGTGAGGAATTGACAAGGCAGGGGGATTTGGGTTAAGGGTAGTAAGTGGTGAAGAAATAACTAGGAAGATAAGGGTTAGTTTAACAAGGTTCGTTTGTACAGATTTCTCAGCCCCAAATTATCCATCTCTGGTGATAAGAATGCCTTCCTTCCTCCTTGTACAGGGAGGATACCTTACACACCTTACACCTGGGAGTTTTATTATCTGTTTCAGGGAAGAAGGGTGAGGTGGTGGGGAGATCTAAGTGACCTTCCTGCTTCTGCCATTTTCTCAAACTCCTTCAGCTTAAGATATTCAGTATGCCAAGGTGCCATATTTTGGGGTAGTGTGTCCTAAACCCCATCACTGGTAAGCCCACCAGAATTAGCTTGGCTAATTCTGAAGCCCATGCTCTGTCCAATACATTGTGTGTGTGTGTGTGTGTGTGTGTGTGTGTGTGTGTGTGTGTGTGTGAAATATTTACAAATAGCTCATGAAAGGAAACATTCAACAATTGAGAAATCCATAAGAATTTATGATTTAATATTTATGAAGACCTCTGCAAATCCATAAGTATAAAAGATTTTCAGTTTGTAACACCCTATAAAATTATATTTTGTAAAAAGAATAATTCTCAAATATTTACCCAGTTTTTGAAGAGTTAAAATTAGGTTAAAACTTATTGGGCTAAAGTTAATCACCTTTGATATTTACTTATAGTATAATGTTAGTGATGTTTTTATGTTTTAGATCATGTACATATACATTGGAAGACTAAAACCACAACAAATGTAAAATATTTTCTACCAGTTGGTAAAATAAAAGATATCATTTACACATATTCTATAAATGTAAAATATATAATCAAATCATAATCCTTAATTCACAGAGTTTGAAGATTTTGTATTTGAGTAAGTGCAACTTTTTTGATGTTTGGGACAGGGCATCAGAAAACACCTACTTCCTCTAAATATGCTCTTCCTCTTTCTTTGTTGCTATGCTTTCTAAGTATTATGGGATTCTAGAGAAGAGATGTTCACTTCAGTTTGTATAAAAGTCATGAGTGAATAAATTCTACAATATGCTTAAAATACTCTGTTTTATGGGAAAACTCTAAAATCCTCAGGGATTTACTCAGGGATGTTTAAAGTGTTAAAGTGTTAAAGTGTTAATAAATGTTAAAATAAATGTTAAAGTTTAAAGTGTTAATAAAATAATAATGTGGAATCTACTTTAAGTCTTTTTTGAAATAAGGTGGGAGTATAAATAAATAATCCAAGTAACATGGTAATTTTGCACTTTAAGTAAAAGGACTGTCAAGGGTTTGATCTTTCTTTTAGGCCTGGTTGTCCTGAAGTAATATTATCCACACATGAAAAAAAATCAAAGCATTTGAATGAGCTGGCTAAAATTACATGGTTCTTGGTCTAAATAAAGCTCAGTTAATTTATTCTTTAGTTACATGTTGTCCATTAGCTTCTAGTTCTTGGATTCCTTAAGATTAAAGTCTTTTTTAATTATTTTTAAAATATTTATTTTTTTATTTCGAGATAGAGAGAGAGGAAGGGCATGAGGGAGGGGCAGAGAGAGAAAGAGAGAGAGAGAGAGAGAGAGAGAGAGAGAGAGAGAGAGAGAGAGAAACCCAAGCAGGCTCCGCTTTGTCAGTGTGCACTGGATGTGGAGCTTGAGCCCTTGAACGGAGAAATCATAACCTGAGCTGAAATCAGCAGTCAGACGCTTCACCAACAGAGCCATCCAGGCGCTTCTCAGATTAAATTCTGATGAATAATTTATCTTCATTTGATTGACAAAGAGACCAATACCTTCTACAAAACTGAACTTTTTCCTTTTCTTTTGAGGAGATAATATATATAGTAATATATATGTTATTAATATAATATATTAATCATATGTAGTAAATCTTTTTTCTAGTTGCTCAGAACTGATATATTGGAACTAATCAGGAACTAATGTGATGGGGCAGCTACTACCTAGAGAATTACAAGTCTACTGTGGGGAAGACAGAAGATGGGTGGATTTCTCAACCATGAAATATTCTAGTGGAGAAGTGGCTTGTTACTTTTACTCATCACTGATTGGCAAGGACTAGCCCCACCCAACCAAAGGGCAGAGGAAATTCGGTCCTACCATATGGATGCAAGGGGGCAGGAAGGGGATCAGTTTCTCTACTTTGTGTGTTTGTATTAACAAAGAGTCCAGGTTATTCCTTTTACAGATTATTCTGAATTTGGATTTGTCTGATTATTTCTTAAAGATTACATTTAGACAAAATATTTCGGGCAAGAATACTACATAGGTGATGATGTATCTTTCTAAAATTATTTTTTTCAATGTTTATTTTTGAGAGACACAGACAGAGTGTGAGTAGGGAAGGGGCAGAGAGAGGGAGACACAGAATACAAAGCAGGCTCCAGGCTCTGAGCTGTCAGCACAGAGCCCAACGGGGGGCTCGAACCCGCAAACCGTGAGATCATGACCTGGCCAAAGTCGGATGCCCAACCAACTGAGCCACCCAGGTGCCCGATGTGTCTTTCGAATGTAGACTTCTTTAGTTTAAAATTTTAATATTGCCTCTCTTCTAAGAAATGCCATTACCTTTCAGCTGGCACTCAGATGAAATATGAACATGCTTTTTTTTTTTTTTAACTTGAATTTATCCTAATTTGTGCAAATTTTGAATGTTTTCTCCTGGTCTTGTTTTAGTTTATATATAGGATAATAAAATTATATTCTTATTCATAAGAAAAGAAAAGGAAAGCCTTGAGGTGCCTGGGTGGTTGAGTCACTTCAGTGACCGACTTTGGCTCAGGTCATGATTTCTCAGTTTGTGAGTTTGAGCCCCACGTCAGGCCCTGTGGTGACAGCTCAGAGCTTGGAGCCTGCTTCGAATTCTGTGTCTCCCTCTCTCTCTCTCTGTGTCCCTCCCCTGCTTGTACTCTGTCTCTCTCTCAAAAATAACTAAACATTAAAAAAGACTAAAAAAAAAAGGAAAGCCTTTCTGATGTAGCTGAAATTGCCTTCAGTTACTCATCTCTTATACTGCACTTTGAGGTGTTAATAATAATTTCCTTCTGTTTTATCCCATTATCTATATTCTTCTGACACAAATCCATTGACATAAATTGTTGAAAACAACTTACTTAACATGTAAAGTCTTAAAATTTCATTTTATTTTATACACCTAGAAAAATAACCTTAAATTAAAAAAAAATCAGTGTTTTTCTTGGATTCTTTGTAGAAGGTTCAAACCTACCATCACATCTTTCCCCAAAGTGACTTCTCTCAACAAGTTGTAATGGAATTTTGCTTTGTGTAGTGTTGTTGAAACATAATTGTTTCTCTCTCTCTTTCTCCTTCTCTTTCTTCCTTCTTATACATTTGATCTCTTTTCCACTCACCCCTAAACTAGCAGCCATTGGTCATATGGCTAATGACTAGGGCTCAGAGCTTCTCTCATCCCTAGGAAGCTTCCTAAACAATATTCCCCAATAATTGCAAATTTCTAAAGAAACCCTTTCAATTTATTTAGCCTTTCTCTATCTTTCAGGTTTTCTTCAGTTCAAATTAATTGATAGTTTCTTTTCCCCAAAACTTGGAATGGTATTTTCTTTGACTTCCGTCACATGTTATTACATTAGTTCAATGCATGTTAAGTTTCTATGGATAAGCGAACTAGTAGTCAGGTTTTAAGCACTGTAGAAGCTTCATCAATTCCACTTATGCTGCCTTCTAGATGAGCCTTACAACGTATATTCTAAAGGCAAGACGTGGGTTTTCGGCTTGCATTCTCTCTAATGCCTACCCTTCCTTGATTCTCTCCTTCCATCCCTCTTTCCCTCTCTCCCTCCCTTCCAGTATTAGCTTTAAAGAGGAATGGTAACAGAAGAAAACGGAAGGTTTCTAGCCAACTTGTATCTTTTGTTTCTAAGCCACTACTAGCAGCCGTATTAGTCATCGCTCCCCCAGCTGCCCACCATAGTATTTAAATATCCCTCTTCGGGTATATTTTTTCCTGTGTTTCCTTTTCTGCTCCATAGTCATGACTGTGGAGGAAATGCTCTAGGCAACGCCTCCCACACAAGACCATATAAATATTTATTAGTTTTTTATTTGTATATCTCTGTTCTGTATAACCTGTACAGCCTTATTTATCAGTTATTTCAAATTAAAGAATGGTATGATGGTTGAAAGACTGTATCATTGCCACTGTTTGGATGGTAGAGAGCGAAAACCATCACAAGCCAATGAAAATGTGTGCTTTCTTTTAAAACACTTAAGAGACCTAGTTTT
This sequence comes from Herpailurus yagouaroundi, assembly GCF_014898765.1. Taxonomy (NCBI): domain Eukaryota; kingdom Metazoa; phylum Chordata; class Mammalia; order Carnivora; family Felidae; genus Herpailurus; species Herpailurus yagouaroundi. Next base: position 46,528,064 of record NW_024412395.1, read on the forward strand.
AGAAGGTGTCCTTTCTTTAACGTGTTCAGTGACCCATATTCGATTGGAAATTATTTAAAGCTACTTTAAATCACTTAGGGGTTACATTTTCTCTTTCAGTTTGTATTAGTCAAATGCATATTTTCTTGAGTGTTTTCTAGGCACCAAATACTGAATCATACACTGGGAATGAATGTGAAATGGGCCCAGCTACCACGCACTTCATAATGTGGCTTAAATTAAACAAAGAATGGTTTCACAATAAATACTAGATCCTAATAAAAGCTCGCTGTGTGCTGGGACTTAAAAGCTTGCTGTGTGTGTACATTTAGATAAATGGTTTAATCTCTCTGGACCTCATTTCCTCTGTGTAAAATGGAAAGGTTGAATGAAATGATATTTCACATTATCTAACACTATAAAATTATTTTATTAGAGGGTGTTCTGATCCTGGGCCTGATTGCCCAGGCAGATCTGTCCTTTGCGACTCTCCTGCTCTGCTCTGTACTAGGAGGGTACAGATGATCCCCTGCAGATCGACCCTAACTGGCTTAGTAGCAACAGGATTAAGTCAATTTTGGGAGATGGGAGGGCAAAGGAAGGGAGAGGGGGAAATCAAGACACTCTCTTCTCTCAACCTAGGATGGCTTCTCTAGTGGCTTTATCTCCTCTGCGGCTCCAGCCTCACTGGATCCTGATGTACCTAGTTTCCATAGGGCTGTCCTGGCCTCTTGGTTCTAGTAATTGCATGTTTTCCCACTGTCCCTCCAGCTTAAGAATGGTAAAGACTTCCTGCTATTGTCAATGTCCAGGCTTATTATACAGTTCCCTGTGTAACTTTCAGCCTCTCCATTCTCCATGGACTACCTGTGCTTTCCATTCCTTCTGTGAATACTAGGGATGGTTTCTGTTTTCCTAGCTAGACTATGACTAGTCCACAGTGTTTACTTCCTATTTGCTCAAGAGCATTGAAAGGACTTTAAATAATTGAGAAAGAAAAACATAAGCATGGATACATTAACTGAACTGGCCCAAACTTGTTCCTACAGTGGACGTTGGCATCCAAAGAAATGTTTGTTTTATATGCCTCCAGGTCCAATACTGAGGGACATAACAGGATCCACTTTTTCATTGAAGCTGCCATGTTGAATCTCCTGACAGGGTCCATGTAAATCAAGGTGGGGGAAATCTTTAGTGAAGAACTGCATGGTTCTTAGGGCAGTTGGCTTTATTATGGCCTCTACATCTATCAAATGCTTTGCTTTTCCACCAAAAGTATTAATTAAAAATAAAATTATGGTGCAAAATATATTAGCAATTTAACGTTTTGGTAAGAGAACGAGATGTACAGCACTCTTTTGAAAATTTTTAATGTTTATTTATTTGGAGGGTGTGTGCACATGTGTGCATCCACACAAGCGAGTGGGGGAGGGGCAGAGAGAGAGAGGGCACAGAACCTGATATGGGGCTCAGTCCCCCGAACCATGAGATCATGACCTGAGACGAAATCAAGAGTCAGATGCTGAACCAAATGAGCCACCCATGTGCCCCCAGAACTCTTTTTTAAATACTTAGGCATTGTGTTCTTCTGACATCTCTTTTATATCCATTGCCTGTAGGTTGCTAAGATGTGTTCTTCATTTTTAGCAGTTTCATTGAGAGAGGACAAGAATACAAACTGAGATAATTTTACTTTAAAAGGGTATGCAGTTGTACTTCTCTTGTGGAGATATTCTTTAATTTATTTCCCCCAAAGGGAGATGAGATAAAAATTGACTCTTGCCTCCCTCCCTCTCCCCCATTTTGGATATAGATGTAAGAGGGAGAGAAATTCATGGTGATTGAGTGACAACGAAAACAGTGGTACCATTGCTGATATGTTGAGAATCCCAGAGAGAGGAACTAGGTGGACGTAATGAGAATGTCAGCATACTAGCTCCTGTGGCAGGTGATTTAAAACACACAGTCGATAGCTTAAAACAACACAAATTTATTCACGCACAGTTCTGGAGGCCAAAAGTCTGAAATCATCGTCACTGGACTGTAATCAAGTTGTCAGCAGGGCCACGCTCTTTCTGGAGGCTCTAAGATAGAATTTATTCCTGGTCTCTTCTGGCTTCTGGTGACTGTGGTATTCTTTGGCTCGTGGCCACGCCACTTCAATCTCTGCCTCCACAGTCACATCGCTTTCTCCTGTTCTGTGGTGAAATTTCCTTCTGCCTTTCCCTCATAAGAGCACTTGTGATTGCATTTAGGGCCCACCTAGACAATCCATGATAAACTCCTCATGTCAAGATCTTTTGTCATATTTGCCTAGTCCCTTTCGCCATGTAGGGTAATATTTATAGGTTCAGGATTTAGGATTGGGGTGTATTTGGAGGCCTAGTACAATGAGGTAAAGTGCATAGAGAGCTGATGTGGGTTTTATTTGTACATCTCTAAGACCCTTAGGAGACAATGACTGAATCAGGGCTAACTCCTGGCATTAGGGCTAAGAAAGAACTTTTAAGCATTGGAGAATAGTGATTACTTCTTAACCTCCTGGGTTGCACATTAGATCTGGAAAGAATGTACCCTTTGGGCTGGTTCAGTAAAAATACTACTTTATCAAAGCATAACAATTTTAATATTTGTTCTGTGGATGTTGTAGAAAAGTGTATATTCTCTGTATAAATGTAAAGCTTAATCGTGCCTTTGAATGATATTTTATAATTCTTCTTACAATATTTATAATCCTTCTGAAATTCTGTTTCATGTCCTTGATATATCTATTAGAGCCACATTAAATTTTAAGTGAAATTTTCCTTTCTTTCTTAATAGTTTACATTGTATGTATTTCTCTACCATATGGATTGTTCATAATTATATTTACATTGTGCATTGTAACTTTTATACATCTATAAAATACTACATATAGTATAGTTACACATCTATCCCATTTCATGGTTTTTGCCACAATACATGATACTTTGATTCTAATTTCTCTACCTCTCTTCTCCTCTGATGTTTTAATATTCATTTTGACTGGAGAAATTTTCAAAACCCCTTTAATTTCCAACATTTCTTTGCCATTTTGTTTATATGTACTCTTCTTTTAATAAGCAGTGACTTTGATTTCCCTTACGATGCCATCTGATGGTATTTTCCTTTTAAGTCATTTACATATACCATAAAAAGTGACATATGATCTTATTTTGCCATTTTATTTTATAATTTATGGTTTATACTTATCATTTTCTTCTCCCCTATGTATTATATATCATTGAAGATTTTCTTTGTTCCTTTTAGTTATTTTTTTCCTACAAGTATTTGTAGAACATACAGTACATTTGTCTCATTTAAGTTCTACAGTGTTTAGCTTTAATATATGCATAGTTAAAATACATATAATATGTATACATATTTTACACATATCGTATACATGTGTAACTTAATAAATACATAGATTAATATACAAAATATGTAGTTTTTATTGAAGTATAATTGATGCACAATGTTGCATTAGTTTCATGTATATATATGTAATTTTTTTTTAATTTTTTTTTAAACATTTATTTATTTTTGAGACAGAGAGAGACAGAGCATGAACAGGGGAGGGTCAGAGAGAGAGGGAGACACAGAATCTGAAACAGGCTCCAGGCTCTGAGCTGTCAGCACAGAGCCCGACGTGGGGCTCGAACTCACGGACCATGAGATCATGACCTGAGCCGAAGTCGGACACCTAACCGACCAAGCCACCCAGGCGCCCCTATATATGTAATTTTAAACCAATGACGAAGATACAAGATTTCTACTGATTCTCATGAGACTCATATACTTACCTTCCCCTTTTCTCCTCCCTCCTAACATGTATTAATTAATTAAGATTTATTTAAATTCTTTGACATTAAGACTTTCTTTTTTAGTATTGTATATGTTCTTTCCCAAGAAATATTTTTTATAGATTAATTATATAACAAAGCTGTGCTAAAAACTACCAATTAAAATTTAATGCTAATTTTATTTTATTTTTAAAATATTTTCTTTTTTCTAATGTTTATTTATTTTTGAGACAGAGAGACAGAGTGAGAGCAGGGAAGGGACAGAGAGAGACAGACAGAATCTGAAGCAGGCTCCAGGCTCTGAGCCGTCAGCACTCACAAACCGTGAGATCATGTCCTGAGTCAAAGCCGGTCACTTAACCAAATGAGCCACCCAAGCACCCCTAAAATTTAATGCTAATCTTAATGGGTACATTACACATTACCAATTTTTTAATACCATATCACCTCTTGAGATTTTGTAATTTTTATTTATTCTTTTCATCCGCTGTAGATCAGCTGTGGTATTTTTTCAGACATCAGTACTTTTTTCCCCCAAAAGGGTCAATGGGGCCTCACACTTTCTGATTCCTTCTCACCGTAACAAAAGTTTGGCTAGGTTAAGATTTTTTTTATAAGTAAATATAACGCCCAGTGCAGCACCCAACATAAGGCTTGAACTTATGACCCTGAGATCAAGACCTGAACTGAGATCAAGAGTCAGATGCCTAACTGACTGAGCCACCCATACGACCCTAGGTTAATATTTTATCACCATAAATTTTTTTCTCCGCATAACTCAGTAGACCAGTCTTAAATAATGTGATTCTTGGGCCATCTGCCTCAGAATCTATGGAGATAAGGTCCAGGAATATGCATTTTAAACAAGCTTTTGAGTAACTTCACAATTTAAGAACTATTTAAAAATAAATAAACGTTGAAACAATTTAAGAACTATTTGCATAGAAATCACTCTTAGCACTACTAAAATTTAGTATCATAAAAAGAACGTGTAATTTTAACTCCCAACTATTTTTCCTTTTGTATGTTATTTGTAGTTTCTGCCTGTAACACTTTTTATTGTCCTTGAAAACCAAAGATATTTCAAAGATATTTGTAGCTGTGGGCTATCCTATATTGATTTTGCTTGATTGGCTCTTTCAAAATAGGAACAAATATTTGTCTTAGCATATTTTTTTCTATTCCTTCCTGATTATTCCTTTCTTCCCCTTCTTCCTTTTATATGTGTCTTGGATCTTTTCCATTTAGTGAAAAAAGTAAAATTTTTTTTTACTTTTTGTTTGAAATCATTCTAGATTCACGGTGTGTTGCAAAAATAGTACAGAGAAATGTCCTGTGTGCTTCATCCATATACCTTCAATGTTTATTCCTTATATAACTGTATTACAGTATCAAACCAGGGTATATGCATAGCCCTGTGCCATTCTGCCTCATGCGTAGATTTGTGTAATCACCACCACCATCAAGATACAGACAGAGCTATTCTACCAACACAAACATCTTCCTCTCTGTGTACAGTCATGCCCCTGAACCCTTACCATCCGTAGCCCCCGGCAACCACTAACCTGTTCTCAACTGATATAATTTTGTAATTTGAGAAGGTTGTATAAGTGGAGTCAAATAGTATGTGACTTTGAGATTGGCTTATTTCACTCATCATAATGCCCTTGAGAGCCATCTGAGTTGTGGAAAGTATTAACAGCTCATTCCCTTTTATTGCTGAGTAGTATTCCAAAGTATGGATGTACCACAGTTTAGCAAAGCTCTTAACTTCTATGTTATCTTCAACTACATCCTCTATCCTTTTAGTTCTCAAAGAGTTTCTCAAGTTGACTTTATAAATTACCCACCCACACCCTTTATCATTTAAAGGAGTCAATTTACTGTTATTGTTTCTGTTTGCTTTCTGAATGTGATATACACGTTTTTGTCCTTATGAAGTTAATCGTAATGATTTAGATTTTTCTTTTTAAAAGGTTTAGTGATTCTCAAATCATTTTAATATAATAATTATAATTAAAGTATTAATATATTGTTGATAATATAAATTATGTTTTAAAAAGTATTTTTGTGTTTCACGGAGACAATATAGTAGAGTGGCTTAGAAGCATAGATCTGGACTCCCGCTGCTCTGTACAAATCCAAACTGCCATGTTAAAACTGGAGCACCTTTTGATGAGAGCCGGCTGTGAACATATTTGCTGCTAGGTGGATTAACAAGGCTGAGGTTCATTAGACAAAAGACAGATGGCTAGTCAGTGAGGTGAGTAAATATAAACACCAGGTGGGCAAGTGGTCACCAGCTAGGTTATTTAGGACTCTGCTGTTTTTCTTTTGTTATCTGAAGGTTTGGTAAGCCATCCTTCAGTCTGTACCAGGTGGAATTAACGGAAACTGTCATCCACCACTGGAATGAGTATATTTGAAATGAGAACCAGGATTATGCAGTGTGAGTGGGGTGTTTGAGAAGATGAGTACTCTGTATTATGATGAGAAAACATTGCATTGGGAAGGAATGAGACACCCTTGTCCCAGGATGACTGATATGGCACCAGAATAATGGTTTTCCCTAACTTTTTTTATTGTGGTAAAATACACATAACATAAAACTTAGCATCTTAACTATTTACATGGTCAGTGGAATTAAGTACATTCATATTATTGTACAACCATTACCACCATCCATCTCCAGAACTCTTTACATCTTACAAAACTGAAGCTCTATACCCTTTAAAAAATAACTCTCCGGGGCGCCTGGGTGGCGCAGTCGGTTAAGCGTCCGACTTCAGCCAGGTCACGATCTCGCGGTCCGGGAGTTTGAGCCCCGCGTCAGGCTCTGGGCTGATGGCTCAGAGCCTGGAGCCTGTTTCCGATTCTGTGTCTCCCTCTCTCTCTGCCCCTCCCCTGTTCATGCTCTGTCTCTCTCTGTCCCAAAAATAAATAAACATTGAAAAAAAAATTAAAAAAAAAAATAACTCTCCGGTTCTCCTCTAGCCTCTAGAAACTACCACTCTACTTTCTGGCTTTACAATTTTAACTACTGTAGGTAGCCCAGGTAAGTGGAATCATATAATATTTGTCTTTTTGTGATTGGCTTATTTCACTTCTTGTAATGTCCTCAGGGTTCATCCATGTTGAATCATGTGTCAGAATTTCCTTACTTTTTTAAGATTGAGTAATATTACATTGTGTGTATACACCGTATTTTATTTATCCATTCATCCTTTGATGGACATTTGGGTTGCTTTCACCTTTTAGCTATTATGAATAATGCTACTATGATAGAGTCATTTAAAAATGTGTGCTGAGCATTTTTCTTTTGAGATATGTTAAGATAAATTAACCGTTGCAAGAGAGCATAATCATGAATGTGTATAAGTGAGATAGAACCCGAGGTCCTAAGCTGAAATTAATTATGAGTTGTAGAAACTTATGGAATTAAATAATAACCCATAATTATTTGTCAGAGTGTCAGATACCAGGAAGATGAACTTTTGATGTAGAAACACCAAGTGTTTAGCTATAAAATATATTATCATCATGACTTGGAAGAGTGAGACTTTGGTCACGTCTCCCACAGACTTTCAGGGTTCTGGAATCAGTCCTTCGTTGAGGTGTCACCTTCATATTGTACATATCCTGAACATGAAGCTATACAAGGCCCAAGTGAACACTTGAAAGTGTTCTGAAAAAAAAATTTTTCTGAAAAAAAAATTACTGGGAGTGAGAAAAGAGATTCATGGTTCAAGCAGGAACTTCTCAAATGTAGCATAGCATGGGGGAATGCAATGAGTTAGGAGAAATAGCAATGACAATGATAGCCTGTATATAGTGAGACTACTTTAACGCTGCCAAGTTCAAGACTGCATCAACATTGGGCTACCCTGAAGTTCTCAGGTAGGGTCATCATGGAACTTCTGCTCCTGGCTTTCAGGACTGTTGATAACACAGAACTGAAACTACGAATAGATCCGTGGCTGACTTTGTTTAATGTGATTTTTTTCCCCCTTATCTTATTTAATGCCCAGGTTTCCCTTCAAATTATCCCACCAAGACTTAGCCGGGACCTTAGTTACTAGGTGTACACTCTTACGCTCTTACATGTTTCCTTTAATACGGTATTAATTCAATGTTACATGGGTGAATTCAAGGCAGAAGTGAGCAACGTCTGCATCTACTTCAGCAGTGAAAGGATTGTCTTGCTACAATTTTTTAAACATCTGCTTCTACCCCAAATGAAAGTTGCTATTGATATTCTAAAGGAGAAAAGAGATGCAGTGATATTTGTATTATTAAACATCCCTTAGATCTTAGGGGTCTAATCAGGCTAATTTTCTTAGGCAGTTCTGTGAGGGGAGTTGCTATTGTGGAGAATTGTGGGTTTAATCTCCAGTGATAATAAAAATGGAGAAAGTATAGTTGAGAACAATATTGAATTTTTAGAGGCCCAGCGATAACCCTTTGTGGAGAGAGCATTTGCCCATTAACTCTCCAGTAGATAAACCCCTATTTTTAGGTGCATGGTGAGAAAAAAAATTCCCCATGTGCTTAAGTCTAGGAAATGTCAGAGAAAGGAGATACAAAATGTGGCCATGTGAACTAGAGCTTATATATGAGAGAAGTGAGAACCAAAGAAAAACTCTTGTGAGTTGACAGCTGGGAATTGAAAAGAAACTATCAGAAAGAAATGCAGAAGATTGACTGGAATAAAACTGCCAAAAAAAAAAAAAGAAAGAAAGAAAGAAAAAGAAAAAAGAAAAGTTTCAAGGAAAAGGAGGACATTAGTAGAGTTGAATATTGATTAAACTCAACTGAGATGAAAATGGAGGAAAAGTTGTTGGGCTCTGCACCATTTTCAAATGAATTGTAGGAGTGGAAATGAGGGATTAAGGGAACTATAGAAATCGAGGAAGGACACGTGAAGTGTCATTATCTTTGCATGTGATGAGATCAATGAGGGCAATGTAATTTAAGATAGTGTCAAGAAATCATCTTAAGTTGGCTGCTAGAGACTTGGGCATATTTGTAGGAATAGATTATATTAAGAATAAAAAATAGAAGAGTAGAGAAAAATATATTAGAACTGATAATACATAATATAAATCAGAATGAATTTACAGAATTTTGCTAACAAATGTTAAATTATGCATTATATAATGCTATTTTCTTTTTACCATTTTTTTTTTTCTTACAGGGTAAATCCACCAAAACTTCCTTCTTTTGTTTTTAATGTTTATTATTTTTGAGAGACAGTGAGAGACAGAGCACGAGATGGGGAGAGGCAGGGAGGGAGAGAGACACAGAATCTGAAGGAGATATCTGGCTGAACTGTCAGCACAGAGCCGGATACAGGGCTTGACCTCACTAACCTTGAGATCATGACCTGAGCTGAAGTCAGATGCTTAACTGACTGAGCCATCCAGGTGCCCCATTCCTTTTTTTTTTTTTTTTAAGTTTATTTTGAGAGAAAGAGTGTGCATGCACAAGTGGGGAAGGGGCAGAGAGAGAATCCCAAGCAGGCTGTGCACTGCCAGCATGGAGCCCAACAGGGCGCTGAAACCCACAAACTGAACCATGAAATCACAAACTGAGCCAAAACCAAGAGTCAGATGCTTAACCGACTGAGCCACCTAAGCACCCCCCAAAGCTTCCTTCTGATTTGCGATGGAAATTGAGTTACAAATTTGCTTAGGTTAGAATAAGGAAAAATAATTTTCCTTGATAGAAATTTTGTTAGACTAGGACACCATTTTCTGGAAGAATCCAGCCACTTAACCGTCTCTGTAATCCTAATATGTCTCTTGGAGAGATATTTGTTGTCTACGAGTGAAATTTGATTTTCATATAGTTCATGTTCCTACATATTAAATATATATGTTTAATACAGTAGTATATTTGCTTGGTAAATAGAATTAATGCTTTTTTTTTTAAATTCTGTACTATAGGAAGATTTATGCAGAACACAGTTAAAAATAAATTATCTTTAGTGTTGAAATAGAACTTACTAATTTGTCATACATAAAAGGAAATTCTCCTTCATAATTATATCTTGGTCACACTTAATATTTGTTGTGCGTTTAATTATACAACAACTGATGATGATGATGTAGCCCCAATAGATGGCTGGGGGACATCAGTCCACGTGCCCTAGGAAATGCCAAAATGTGGGATTCCTTTTTCCTTTGAGTCAGATCTGGTTTATTACGATGGAAGAAAAATTCCAGTATACTGAGAGATAGAGACTTTACAAAGGGTTCCAGTTTCCCCTTATCTTCTACAACATTGTGTCATACTCAGATATTTTGTGCACTGCTTCTGCCTCCTGTGTGAAGATAGGAGTCACCAATTATCTAAATAGTCTGGATTTTTATCTCATAGAGGCTTAGTACACTCCACCTTTTGGGAGTGTCCATTTCCTACAGCTGGGTTTCTAATAGTAAGACTGAGTGACTCTTCTAAAATAGAGAAGTTCCAACCTTTCTCATTACCTTTCTTAGGACATAAATTGTGATCCAATGGAGATGTATAATCATGATTATCTTACTTCATTTGGGGTACTCATTAGGACTTAAAGGAGCATATTTTTCTATTAAATACAAACCTCAGAATGTAACCAATCATAATGTCTAATCTGAGGAGGACTTTTCACAGGGAAGTTGCCAAATCATCATAATTTTCTTCCTTCTGTGCATATCATGCCTTTCATGAAGATGTTCAGGTGGCTGTAATAACTTGCTTAAGAAAAGCTATCCACTGGTTGGATCAATATCATCAATACCATGGATCAGTATTGGTTGATTCCATATATAGAAGGACAGATTATACATGGTGCTATGGATGATCTTAGAACATAAAGAGATCCCTGAGAGATCATTATAATATGGGGATTAAAAATGGCCTACGAAAATCCACAAAGTAAATAATTTATGGAAGGATAAGCAAAAGTTAAACATAATTTAAAAATTGTATTTTTCAGCTTATTGCCATGATATGCACATAACTAATGCATAAAACTTGGATCTATGGCATGAAGGAGATGTCTTAAAAACTTCCTGCCTACCCACAACCTATATCCCAGTTTCTGTGTGAAGCTCAGAGTCTGCCCTTTACTCTGAGGGCTTTCTTGTTCTAGAATGTTATAACAGCTTATTTTGCATCACATTATAACTAGCTTTGCTTATCTGCCAAACTTCTTCAGATTAATCTCTGTTTCAGACCTATACCCAGTTCTGAAAGCTCAAATAGGATGGGCACCTTCTCTGCAGCTAACCCTGTATGAAACCCTCAGCTTCTGTTGAAATGAGATTTGAGGCAGGAGAAATAGAAAAGCTAATTTGCCACCCAGAGGGAGGCTGATGTGTTCAGTTTGCAGATAGAAATATTTAGATGTTCTCTAGGACACTAGAGGTATTGGAACTAGGCTTGGGTTAGGTTTGGGAAATCAGATGAGCAGCCATTAGTATAAATTGACAATTGGCCTTAGGAGACGGGATCAGGAGGCCAAAGGAAAGTAAGTAGAAGGGTGTTGGGACTGAAGATTGAGTCTTGCAAGCAAGAAGAGGAATAGGAATTGATGAAAGAGATGTAGAAGCCAAGGGGAGAGGTAGGAGAAGCCTGTATCACTGTCCTACCGCCATGGACCCTCACAGTCACACATGGCTACAAGTTTAGATTTTTGACATGCTCTTCAAGTGAAATCATGTCACTATATTTTGTGAGGATGTATTAAAGCTTTAATTTAGTAACAGTATACATTTAAAACATACCAAAATATTTGGATTCTTAAAAAAAAAATGGAAGGGTTTTGGATTCCCATTAACTAACAAATGATAATCTTGGGAGGCAAATCAGGAGACTGTTCTAGGAATGGGTCATCAAAAATATCAGAAATGTCAGAAGTTGAAGAAAGACCAAAGAGAATAAGCACTAAAAAAGATCCTGGTATTCACCAAGGAGACCTCTGGAGTTCTTTATGGAAAAAGTCTAAATATTGGGGTAAAAGGTGGCCAAAGAATTAGTACATGATAAGAAAATGGTACTGGTCTCAACCATTCTTTAGGAGAGTTTGGCAGTTAGAACCACACATGTGTCTGTGTGTTCTGTATGTGTTGTGTACATAGGCCGTTTTCCCTTGGTTTCTTCATTTTTGCCTCTTATTTCCTACCTCTTCCAGTACCTCCTGTTCTCTAGGGAAATGGAACCCTGGCCAAAAGGCAGGCCTGTCATCTAGTTGTCCCCATACCCAAAGAGAGAAGCACAGTGAATTTCTTTTCATACTTATGGTCCTGGGAGAGAGGGAGATATGAAGAATTGTCCTGAAGTCTATCATGTTGTGACTGAGTCAAGTTACCTGTAAAAGAGCTCTTTAGAATACAGAGTCGAGGTACACAGTTTAAAGGAATGAGAACAAAGAGCAGAAATCTTTGAGCAACTTGCTGCGGAGGAGACAAGTGGAGCTTGTCTGGAGAAGTCTCTGGGCAAGTATACATACCTACTGCATACATTTACACTTTTTTAGCTTGCTCCTTCAAGAGAAAGCAAAGAGCATTTAAAGAGTCTGAACCAGGTAGTCATCCAATATTATTGCGTTATTGCATTTCAACCACCAACATCACCCAACCATTCCCAGCCACCACCCACAGAACACCTGAACCAGAAATCGTGACTGAACCAGAACCAGAAACTCAAGGATTGACTGATTCAGTGGTGCCTACAGGAGCCATTGTTTATGACATTTCTACCCAGCTCCAAGGAAGCATTGACTTGTGTGTTTAGTTCTAACTGAACTAAACCCTGAAGAGCGTTTTCTGAGGATAGTAGGGTGAGGTACCTGTTCCAACTTTCTCAAGATTTCTTCTCTCCTTTTGTGCTCACATGTCTGTGTAATCCTTAGAGGGCCTCCACAAGGAGCAGACAGAGCTAGAGCATCCATTCCTCATGTCAGCAGAGTACAGTAGTAGCTCCCAGGCTTGATTTGGAGCCATTCTTGCCTTCCTGATATTCTTTATTAGTTGTATGCTATGGCCTCGGAGCCAGTGCAGTGAGCTTTGTGGGTGTGTTTGTAATTGCACAACGAATACTATTTTTTTCTCTTCTTTAAATAAGGGTGATTATTTTACCATCTATCACATATCCATCTGTCCATCATTCATTCAAACTTTTTTTTTTTAAAGAACAAGTACCTTTTTTCTGAATTCTCGGTACTATTCCTTTTTTTAAAATTAAAAAAAAAATCTTTATTTATTTTTGAGAGATAGAGACAGCATGTGAGCAGGGGAGGGGCAGAGAGAGAGGGAGACAAGAATGCGAAGCAGGCTCCAGGCTCCGAGCTGTCAGCACAGAGCCCGACGTGGGGCTTGAACTCACAAACCGTGAGATCATGACCTGAGCTGAAGTCAGAGGACCAACTGACTGAGCCACCCAGGCGCCCCTCATTCAAACATTTTTTAAACGCACTTTACATACCATGCCCATCTCAGGGGCCGCAAAGGAACTAAAAATATTGCTTGCCACCAGGAAACAAGACCTGAACAAATGTAGACCCAAGTCTTATTGGAATTTAGAGCAGGAAAAGAACACATGTGGCTAGGGCCAAGAAGAGGTAGATTCTAATAAATGTCCTACTGAACAGTTAGTTTAAATGAATGTGCTTTCGCTACATGGTAAAGGTTGGACGAGGAGTCAAGGTTTCTGGGTTTTAAGTCAAATTTTGAATTCCTTAGAGGAAAAATTTGCATAAATGCAGAGTCATGGTGGTAATTAGAGTATTAGGCCCATTTTGAAACAATTTAATCTTCTCTGATTCAGAATTTCATTTCTCGAAGGATTTACTTTTATCCTATCAAGGTGCTCTAGTCCTTTTAATTGCAAACCCATTTAAAACCTGAATACTGAATACTGCTCTCGGCCTAGGCCTTGGCCACTGTTGAAAAATATGAAGAAACATGCTAAATTTTCACAGTTCTGCTCATTGGACACTAGAGGGTAGCGTTTTACTTCTTTTAAGATTGACTGTCCAGTGGTACACAATGCTGAGCTATAGCTGGAGGGCTTTGTGGGTGTGGAAAATCTTCAGATATGTGCAGTGAAACCCAGCATCCCCTGACTGATCTTCAAAGAGCAGAAGAAATGATTCTGCCTGATTTACCAGTCCTTAGGCAGAGAATTTAACCACTGAAAAATTAATCACTTACAGAGCCCTTCATGGTTTGCTTTTTAAATAAATTTTTGATGTACTTTTTTCTGGCCTACATTATCACCTTCTGGGGTGGGGACACTTCTAACATGCTCCGTACACAAATGTGTGTAAATCACAAAATATTTGGTCAACAACACCAATATGGGCCCAATTTCCCTCTCACCAGGACCCGCCTGTGGACCCAGCCTATTCCAGCCTCTTTTTCTGTCCATCTTACTGCACTTGCCTACCTTCTGTTACCATTTATTTTTGTAGCTTCTCATGTAGCATATTTTCATGGATGTTTGCCTTAATGTGTTAACTCCACAATTAGAATGTAGACTCGTAAGGACAGGGGCTATGTTTTACATTCCTTTTCATACCCTCCAGTGCTCACAATAGGGCATAGAAGAGACGTTCAACAAAAACTTCCTCAGTCAAATGAAGTGGGAGATGATACCAGAAGGACAAGCACAGAGTTAGTGGTAAATCACCTGAAGGGCGTCTTTGGGATAAAACCCTGTATCTAGGTATGTGGAATCCTGATCTCCCGGAAACTGGTTTTGCCACTCTATGTCACTATTCCAATTTTCCTGCTTTGTGTCTCATTTTATCAGGACCCCAGTGAGGGCACTCGTGGGGAGACTAGTCCTGAAACATACCTGTCTGTGCTCTTTATTTACTTCCTTTGCCCTTATAAATAGCCAATCCTAATGATGAGGATTTTTTGGCTAAAATTTCTGTTGAGTTCACAAGGGAGATATTTCAGGTGACCTTGTTTCTTAGAAAACTGATGCTTTCAGAGGGAGTTAATGGGGAGGAAAATGGATATATTTTTCTCTTTCCTGAATTTTTTAACCTTTTAGTGTTGTCATTAAACACTACATTTAACTTGATACTATACTTTGATATTCTAAATTTTTTTAATGTTTATTTATTTTTGAGAGAGAGAGAGACAGTGTGAGCAGGGGAGGGGCAGAGAGAGAGGGAGACAGAGAATCTGAAGCAGGCTATAGGCTCTGAGCTGTCAGCACAGAACCCAACATGGGGCTTGAACTCACGAGCCATGAGATCATGACCTAAGCCAAAGTCAGAGGCTTAACTGACTGAGCCACCCAGGTGCCCCAATACTGTACTTTGATATTCTAACACAGCCCCTTTGATGGAATTATGGAGGATACATTGGGTGGTTTGTGGAGACAGTGAAAGGGAAGGCAGAGACTAGCTTAAAAAATCACTGTTGAATTTCTCCATGCAAGACCTAAGAGTCTAACCAAGGAGAGAAGGAGAAGAATGGAGGGATATAAAGAGGGCAAAACTGTCAGGATCTTGTGATCAATTGGATATGGAAGGTGAAAAGAAGGGAAGAGACTAGGATCACTTCTAGAATCCTGAATGGTTTAAGGAGTCTTTGTGAGTACAGGAAATGAAAGAGGAAGAACAGAACCAGGGCAAAGTGAAAGTGTCTGGGTCTATCATGAGCTGTCCATAAGGCATCCAAGTCATGTGAGGAGAGTGTAGGAGATCAGAATGTGAAGTATGGAGAGAGATCTGGGCCACAGATAAGGATTTGGGACCCATCTGAGCTTGATGGTAGACTCTAAGTGGGTATGAGATACCCCACATTAAATGGCCAATTATGAAACTTTGGGGAAAGCTATGTAGAGGGTAAAGAGAGGAAGATGAGCCAGGAAAGCAAAGTGTCCAGGACTGTGGTTATGGCATTTGTGCCAATGCCAAGGGAGAAGATAGATAAAAGGAAGTTGTGGTCAAAAGAGCTTAGCTAACAATAGGTCTGAGAGGAAAAGTAACACTTGAATAATGTAACCAGAAGGCCAGATTCCAAAGATCCATGGAACATGTCTTGTAGTGAGCTGAGAATAAACATGCTGTGGGGGACGCCTGGATGGGTTAGTTGGTTAAGCATCCAGCTCTTGGTTTCGGCTCAAGATATGAGCTCACAGTCTCTGAGCATGGAGCCTGCTTAACATTCTCTCTCCCTCTCCTTCTGCCCCTCCCCTGCTCTCAAGCACACACACACACACACACACACACACACACACACACACTCTCTCTCTCTCTCTCTCTCTCTCTCTCTCTCTCTCTCTCTCAAATAAAACAAAAACAAAACAAAACATGCTTTTGGATTCCCCTACAGAGCTGGGTATGGTATGGGGATGTACACAATGAATGCTCTACTTGTTGAACTGAGTTCCATGACAGTGATCATAAAACCTTATTTATTCTTAAATAGGGAAGGGAAAAAGGATCTGCTCCCTAGAACCGGGGAATACTTTTCAACAGGATCCTCATTCATTCTGATTCAGACCTCTATGACCCCTCATAAGTCTTTCTCCCAGATGGAAATCATTCCATGTAGTTAGAGATGATATGGAGAGTAAGGTTTTGAACTATGACTATTATGGACACGTAGAAAGAAGAGACAGGAGCCATAAAAACACAGCTCTATAAAGGGTTAATTGCATATATGTTTAATTATGTCAATTTTTGTGTGTATGCCTTAGGCCTTTTATAATCGGTGTGTTAGTTGCAAATAAATATGTGGTACTCACTTTCAAAATATTTTAGCTTTTCTCACGTGCCCCATTGTGCCAAAATTCAACACATAGCCCTTTGCTAAGAGAGACGGAATAGCATTCATCCATGGTTGGATTCAATAAGTAAATATTGAGCTTTAATGAAGTACCAATTAGACATTGTGATTCATTTTTAAAAAAATAAGCCAGTCTCATAAATAAATAAGAGACTTCTTGACTTGCCTGGAGGACTTGTTCCCTACTTTTGTAAGGCTGACTTCTCAACCCTAATAGATGAAATGTCATTTTCCCAGAGTGCACATTCCCAACTTCCTAATCTATAGAATGAAACCTCTCCTTATTATTTTCTTTCATAGCATCCTGTTCACAATTTCTAATTGTGTACACACCTGTTTGTTTATTTGATTGATGTCTGTCTTGCTCATGATCATGAGCTCCTTGAAAGCCAGCATCAAATCTGTTTTGCAGCATGCTCAGAATGTAGGGGAGTATCTGGGAAGTAGGAGGCATTTAATAAGTATCTGTAGATACATATATTTCTTGTTCTGTATGTGAGAACAGTTTGTTTTGTAAATCAGTTAAATTCTACTGTTAGTATTATTTTTTGTCACATAAATATTATGATGCCATATCCATTAGCAGCTGGCTCTTAGGGACAACCGAATCGTTTGTCAAAGGTAAATTCATTAGTGGGATATTAGATTTCGTGTAGTGTGACATTTTCACGTAAAATATGTGAACTCTTTTAAAGATATAATGAGTCAACATATTTAAACTTCAAAAACAGCTGATATTTATCAGTTTCCAACAGATGTTTACAGCTGGAGGGCTGGTATCTATTCAGATTGAGAGGGTGTCAGAGGGCTGATTGTTCAGTTTTTATTTTTATCACTATAAATACTACTACAATAAACATCACTATAGAAATACCACTACAATGATGCTTTTTTTTTTTTTTTTTTTTTTTTT
>NW_024412395.1:46545667-46594000 GCF_014898765.1 Herpailurus yagouaroundi
TTTTTTTTTTTTTTTTTTTTTTTTTTTTGGTTAGCTATATTAAAAGTAAAATAGGATTCCTGGGTCAAAAGTACGTGACATTTTCATTTTAACAGATAATTTTTTATTTCTTTCTAAAATGTTTGTGGTAATTTAGACTCCCAGGTTTGATGTAAATAGTACTTATTTTGTTGCATCCTTGTCAGCACTGAGACTTTTTTTTAAATTATTGCTAATCTGAAGGTGATACGCTTCTTTGCTTATATTTGTATATGTGATATATTCCAATTAATGAAGAGAACTTTTATTTTTAATACTTTTATTTTTATTTTATTATTAAAAGACATATTAGTCTTTTAATGAGCCAGATTGTTACTGAAGACAACTGCATTTTCTTAATTTTAACTTTAACAGAGAGGTAAAACATGCTGAGGGTGATGTGGTACATTTGTATTTCACAGAGGGACTCATTTTATCTTGACTATGATTTCTATTTCTATATTGTTATTTCTATATTATTTATATTATATTAACTAAATTGACATTCTGTATTAATGAGTAGCTCTTTCAACACTTGACTGTTTAAGATGCTTTCAAATTTATCATGATATTTACAAAGCTGCATGCATGTTCAGTAAGAAAATATATAAACCATATAAACCAACTCCCTTAATTGCACACTAATGAATTTAGCTCCTTTTGAAGAAGTCTTCTGTGTTTTGATCAGGACTGTGAAGGTGCTTAAAAAAAAAGGAGATGTTTAAAAAAAACCTCTACAAATAGGGAAAGATTGAGGCTTGCTAATATGGAACCCAGTTCTAGTTGCTTAAAAAAGAAAAGTATGTAGGAAGAGCCTATAATTTTCACTACTATCTTTGGGCTTGGAAAAATGCCCAGGTTAGTGACAAAGGGAACTTTGGGGAAAGACTCTAAATCTACCACACTGTAAGAAAGAAAATGGAAAATCAGATGGATAGTTTCATTAAAAACATAAGCCATGTAAAATCTTCGAGAGTCAAAAGAGTAATAGCAGGATTTCTAATGATTTTTTTCCAAATTGAAATATTACTATGATTTAACAATTTAGATTATTTTGAAAATTGGTGGTGATGCAGCTGTAAGCCATTAACCATAGTCAACGTCATTATGAATTTGTTCTTGGGGCCAGGTCTCATACACTCCCTGCAACCCAATCTTGAAACCTTACTGTCTTCTCTAACCTTACCCCTATCTTTGAAATACAATTTTTCCTGCATCCAACTCTTCTTTTCTCAGCTGGTATTTTATGATGCCTAAGGCACTGCTTCTCATACTTTAATGTACACGTAAATTTCCTGAAGATTTTATTAAAACGCAGACTCTGACTCCATAGTTCTGGGAGTCTGCATTGTAACAAGTTCCTGGTGATGCCGGTGAGGCCGATGCTGTTGGCTTGGGGCCTGTACTTTGACTAGGATGGGACTCTAGATATTCCAACATCCCCCTAAATGGTTATCACTGGATTGATCTTTCTATAACACTGTTTTAATAAGTCTTCCTTTGCTGGAAAACATTCAGGGATCTACCAAATCTAGTTTAGAGCCCAAATCAGATCATTCGCTGCCTTCATAATTTTGAAATTACTTGCTAGCTTTATCTTCCAGCACATCCTTTCAAGAATTCTGAGTTTTAGTCAAACCCATCAAATGTCCTTTCTCTGCTGGAGCTCAGTTCCGCCCAAGAGGTGGACCTAGTGGGACTGCTGGCTCTTCCCCTCCCCCTTCTCAAATCCACCCCAGAGGAACAAGGGAGGGAAAAATGGAGGAAACCATGAGAAACCCCTGAGTTGACGGATGAGGGAGAGAGAGTGGTTTGAACCCATGTGGAACCGTAGCACTGGCCTGGGGCAGGAGGCAGCTCAGCCTGGTTGTAGGAGGCTAAAGTAAAAACTTCTCCCTTGGGGCGTCTGGGTGGCTCAGTCAGTTAAGTGTCTGGCTCCAGCTCAAGTCATGATCTCACGGTTCAGGGGTTTGAGCCCTGCATCGGGCTCTGTGCTGACAGCTCACAGCCTGGAGCCTGCTTCGGATTCTGTGTCTCCCTCTCTCTCTCTGCCCCTCCTCCACTCACGCTCTGTGTGTGTGTGTGTCTCTCTCAAAAATAAAGAACACATTTAAAAAAAATCTTCTCCCTTCATTTCCTTTGGAATTTGCAAGGCCAGGCTGGCCCTGTGCCTGCAGCAACTGACACCTGGTTCAGGTTATCCCCAGCAGGGCAAACAAGGGCAGTGTAGATACCTAGTGCTTGTGGGCAGCTGACCTCAGGGCTCTCCATTACTAATCCCTTCCCCAGCCTTGGGGCTGGGAACGAACAATGTCTAATGTCTTATGTTTGTAGTGGTAAGCAATTCAACTATGCTTTTCTGGTATCTTCATTAGGCTTAATTAGCCCTGTTCTACTTGCTTTATTTAAAAAAAAAAAAAAGTTTGGAAGTATTCTTTCTTTTTCTATGTTCTGGAAGAATTTAAGCATAATTAGAATTATCTGGTATTTGTAGGTTTGGTAGAACTCTCCTGTGAGGCCATTTGGGCCTGAGGCCTTTTTAAGGAGGTGGGGTTTTTATAATTTTTTCTAATTTTTTTTCCCCATGGAAGTTAGTGTACTTAAGCCACCTATATTTAATGGGATCAATTTTGATCCATTAAACTTACTGGGAAATTACTATTTCATCTCTGTATTATTTGCATAGAACTGTACAAAATAGTCTCTTTAGTGTTTTAACTACTTCTCTTTCAGTGATTATTTCTTATTGTGTGTATTATGCTTCCCCCCCACCCTTTAAAAACATTTTTTTTTAAGTTTATTTATTTATTTTGAGAGAGAGAGAGCACAAGCAGGGGAGAGACAGACAGAGGGAGAGGCAGAATCCCAAGCAGGCTCTGCACCATGAGCCTGATGCAGGGCTTGAACTCACAAACTGTGAGATCATGACCTGGACCGAGATCAAGAGTCGGATGCTTAACCACTTAAACGACTGTGCTACCCAGGCACGCCTCCCCGCCTCTGCTTTTTATCCCTAAATAAGTTACCAAGTGATTTCCACTCCTAAGAAACAGCATTTTAACTTATTAATTCTAATATTTTTCTGATAGTTAATTTCTGCTTTATTTTTACCATTTCCTTTCTTGTGCTTTACAACGTTTGTGTCTTTGTTTTTCCCAAGGACTTCAGGTTGGGATTTTAATTCATTTCTTTTCATTCTTTATTTTTATTGATGTAAGTGTTTAAGGCTATGAATTCCTCTTTAGTCGCAGCTTTAATCATATCCCATACATTCTGTTTTTATTATCATTATTTTTAAAAGAAATTCTGAAACTTAATTTAGCATTTTTCCTTTACCAGAGTTATTCAGTAGCAAGTTTTACATTTTCAGCTAGAAAAGACACTTTAGAAATGTTGTTATTAATTTCTATTAATATTATACTCTAATCAGAGAATGTCATTTGAGTTATGTCTGTATTATGAAAATGAGGTTTTCTATGTGATATAACATGATTAATTTATGTGAATCTTCCATATGCCTTTGAGAAAAAGGTATTGTAAATTGTTATTGGTGGTAAAATTCAATATAGCTTCATAAGATCACCCTTATTCATGGTGTGAAAAGTGTTTTATATCCTTCCTTTATTTTTATTCACTTGATTTTCTTGGTCTGGGATTGATACATTCAAGTCTTCTATTATTATTTTGTTTCTAACTGTCTCTCCTGGCATTTCCTGGACTTTCTGTTTTATAAATGTGGTGGTAGTGTTTATGGCTATTTAAAAATACTATCTTTGTTATGAAGCATGACCTTTATCATTTTAACATGTCTTTCCTTGTTTCATTTAATGCTTTTTGTGATGATTTATACTTCATCCAATATCAAGATATCAACCCTGCATTAATTTATTTTTATTATTATCATTATTATTTTTTTTTTTTTTTTGCTTACTGAAACAGGTGCATCTTAGATCTACAGATAAAAACTACTCAACAAAGGTCAATAACCATTTCAGCTCTACTCTGTTAGAGCCATATTCTGTACAGTCTTCAGGATCTAGGTTAACTGGTTATTTTCATTAGTTCATGTCGTCTGCAGTAGTAGAAAAACAAGGCATTGTATTAGTTTAAATGAAATGCACTGCTGACAGCCAAATCCAGTGGCTTATATTCCATATTTTTTTCTTTAGATCTTCTACTTTGTTGATATAAGCTTTAATGGCATCTTCCTTGGAAGTCCCTTTTAGCTGATTCCAGGCATCCCACCTGGCCTGGCCTTTGAGATCCGACAGCCCAGGCCACGCTGTTTGTGTCGTCTGCAGTTGTTTGTTTGTAGCGGCTGTAGAGGAACGTCATCTCATTATCTGCTGACTTGGTCTTGGGGTGTTTTGCATCCTTACCAGCTTTGTCAAAGTCGGCCTGAGACATGCCAGCGGGGTTGCAAGGATCCTAGGGCACCCTACATTTTTATTACTTATATTTGCCTGATAAAACTTTGTCCAACTCTTTATTTTTAACATTCCTGAACCTCTTTAAGTATGTTGATGGTATGTAGCATAGAGTTGGGCTTTACTTTGTGAGTCAATCTGAAAATCTCTTTAACAAGTTAATCAAGCTTATTTATATATATTAATGTGACTAATATGTTTGGTCACATCAATAATCAACTCTTATTTTTTTTTCAACGTTTTTATTTATTTTTGGGACAGAGAGAGACAGAGCATGAACGGGAGAGGGGCAGAGAGAGAGGGAGACACAGAATCGGAAACAGGCTCCAGGCTCTGAGCCATCAGCCCAGAGCCTGATGCGGGGCTCGAACTCACGGACTGCGAGATCGTGACCTGGCTGAAGTCGGACGCTTAACCGACTGCGCCACCCAGGCGCCCCATATTTTTTTATATTTACTGTATATATTGTTATAGATACTATGTTTCACCATGTGGTCTGTTTCCTTGCCTTTCTTTTTTCAGGGGTCTGGAGTAGAAAGAGTATTTAATTTGGTTTAGGAACATTTCTTTTTTTTTCCTAATGATTACGTTTATTACCTTAGTCCCTTTAATTCCTTTTTTAGGCTTCTGCTAACTGATTTGTCAGCTTAAAACAATATCCTCTTTTCACTATTCAGTATTCAGTAAATGTAAACATAGTAAAACTGTGTGAACGGTATAAACACAGTAAAATGTGTTTCATTTTTTTCCCTTTTTTCCCCTTTTTTTCTCCTCCCATGTCTTTAGTTACATTTTTAAATTCTGGCAGAATATATAACAGGTATATTCTATCTTTAATCTTTTCCCCCACCTTTATTGTAGTCCTAAATCTGCAATTAAGTATAGATGTTGAATATCTTCAGTGCTCACCAAAGGTCTTTTTGCTGAAATTTCTCAGCTCATATCTGGCTGGATGAAGCTCACCCTCTAGTAGATTCCTAAGGGAAGGTTCATGAGGACTGTGTTCTCTGGACTGTTACAGGTTTAAAGTTACGTTGTATCACCTTGATTCCCTGTGCAGAGGTGAGAGATTTGAGCGGTTCACTAACATTTCTGGTTTGAGAATGCCTTATTCTGTTGGACCGAAAGTACAATTTTCTCTCCACAGAGAAGCAAGTTGGTGTGTCTTCTGGTCCTGATTCTCTTTGGTTTCTTAGTTTTCCTTAATTTGAACACTTGTTGCTACTTTCTCTTTACCACCTGGCCTCCAAGGGATGCCCCCGGGGGGCCAAGTGCCCTCCCTTCCCCCAGAGGCCATACCTCTTCCAGGACTGCTGCATCCGCTCCTGTGCACTTTTCTGCCCCTTGTCTTCAATTCTTTCGGAGCCAGTGCTCTGATCCAGCAGGTCTTATCTCTGTTCTGGCATTCTTCCAGGCCTGCTGGAACTTTCTTCTTCTGAAAGTGATGTTATATCTTGGTGGGTTCTGTTGCTTCTGTATCCCACTCTCACCTCCTTGTTTTTGCTGTGGCCCCAGCCTTAGAGTGGTTCTCCAGCTTTGGATGCTTCTACCCTACTTACATATAAGTTGCAATTTGTCACAATCTTTGTCTCCCAGTTATTCTGTAAGCATGGATGATGGATGGTTTTATTTGCTCCCTTTTTGTATCTGTGTGGTTTTGGGAGAAAGTGAGCAGAGATTTGAATTTAGGCAGGCATCTTCATCCTATGGGAACTCAAAGGGCAACAGATACCACTTTTTTATTTTAGTAATTTTAGCTTAATTGTATTGTAAGAACTTTGAGGGCACATTTAATACATTACCAGGCATATAGTAAGTGATAAGTAAGTATCTGATGGAGGAAAATATTAACAGATATTATAACTCACTTTACTTTAGCAAAAGAGATTATGGAGGAACTCTTCCCATATTTATGGAAAAATGATCATGTCTAAATTTTATTAGTTGCTGACTCAGTGGCTTAATTGTTGCCAGTCTACTAAGGATATAATATTATGGAAATTAAATACAGAAATTGTTTGATGCATTTGGATACAATTCTGAGAGACAAGGTGAGGCGAGCACATATCAGGATAGACAAAATGGTAAAGGTGATGTTTTCCTAATAATGCATGACGTTAGATGAAACTTTTAGGTAAAGAAAACAATCAGCTATGCGTTGTATTTTCTTTGATTAAAAGAAGTACATACATTAAACTCTCTACTTCTAGCTACTTGGAAGGATGTCATGCAAGGCAAAAAAAATCCACGGAATCTTGCCAATGATTTTGATCAGGGAATGTTGGCAGACTGAACGAAATGTCTGATAAAGTAAATGTTGCCAAATAATTTCAATGTTTATAGTAGATGGTTTCTTTTTTTTTTTTATTTTTTTTCTTTTTTTTTTCCAACGTTTATTTATTTTTGGGACAGAGAGAGACAGAGCATGAACGGGGGAGGGGCAGAGAGAGAGGGAGACACAGAATCGGAAACAGGCTCCAGGCTCCGAGCCATCAGCCCAGAGCCTGACGCGGGGCTCGAACTCACGGATCGCGAGATCGTGACCTGGCTGAAGTCGGACGCTTAACCGACTGCGCCACCCAGGCGCCCCAGTAGATGGTTTCTTAAACTTAATTGTGTAGCTCTGTGATGACACAAAAATAGAGTAAATCAGAAAAGATGCGTCAGTACCACTTTCAGGGGACAGAACTGACAGTGCTCCCGTCTTTTTCTAGAGCAGAAGTTTTTATGGTGGTGAGCAGCTCCCATATCTGTGCTGTCAGTGGCTACTAGCCACATGTAGTGAATGGACTGAGGAACTCAATTTTTAACTTGCTTATTTTAATTAATTTATGTGGCCACTTGTGGTTCATGGCTGCTATTTCAGACATGCAGGTATCCAGAGAGACATTCATGAACTCAGGCTTGAAGTTATCCCATTTGGGGGAGAGAAAAAGAACAGAAGAGAAATCTGGGTGGCATGAGGAAGTAAGGGTCATCTGTGTGTTATCTGTTTATCTTCTACCTGGCCATCTATCTATCATCCGTCTGTTGGAGAAAGAGCAAGTGACTACTTTTTCATGGGGGTAAAAAAAGGAAACACTGTTCTCTACTCTTGGCTGAGCCTGGGACTACTTGTTTTAAAGTTTTGAGTCTTCTCGGGGCACCTGGATGGCTCAGTCGGTTAAGCGTCTGACTTCATCTCAGGTCACGATCTCACAGTTCGTGGGTTTGAGTCCCATATTGGGCTCTCTGCTGACAGCTCGGAGCCTGGAGCCTGCTTTGGATTCTGTATCTCCCTCTCTTTCTGCCCCTCCCCTGCTTGCTCTCTGTCTCTCTCTCAATCTCTCAAAAAAATAAATAAATAAATAAACTTTTTTTTTTTAATGGAAGTTTTGATTCTTCTCAATTGTTGCCTCTGCTGCTTTATATCAGACTATGCTATACATCTTTGTGTTTAACTCTTTGAACTCTTTCATATTAGTGAAATCCATACATAGACTATCACTTGGTAAGTTGAATATTCTGAAACTAAGTTAAGGAACATATATACACTCACATTAATCACACCTCAAATCCATGCCCGTGTTTGTCCTGCTGTAAAGCCAAGAGCTATACAGAAATTTATGAACCGGGCTTCCGACCTGGAGGATATAGAATTTAAATATTCTCTCACAAGTATATGGTAGAGCTAAAGAAGACAAGCAAGGGTCATCTGAAATTGTAATTGGCTCACTAATAATCGCAGGACAAAGTTGGAAATAACTACTCAAGCATAAGACGCTACCAAGATGTTTGATATAAAGGCTTGGGCCGAGTCCGTTGTGGAATGGGCTGCAAAGGACCCATATGGCTTCCTTACAACGGTTATTTTGGCCCTTACTCCATTGTTTCTAGCAAGTGCTATACTGTCCTGGAAATTGGCCAAGATGATTGAAGCCAGGGAAAAGGAACAAAAGAAGAAACAAAAACGTCAAGAAAATATTGCAAAAGCTAAACGACTAAAGAAGGACTGAAGGAATGAACAGGCTCTATAACCAGAGAAAAATCACTTGGAAAATTAAGCAGCTTTGGAAGGACCCACTGAGGTTTCTTTTCTGATTTTTATGACAGTAATTTGTAGTCAATGAAGTCTGAGCACATGGAAGGATCATGTTAGCTGTGACCTCTACTACTGCAACTTTTAGGCTTTGGTGTAGAAGTCTGTTGACAGTTATTGTAAATTGGCATTTATTCTATAAATTCTTTATAACTGACTTAGTCATTTGCCATTTTGCAGCTTATGTACTGAAACGAAAACATCCTGTGGAGAGAAATGACTATACATTATGAATTCTTTTCAAATAATGGCTTAGAATGGGGCCCTTTCGGGACGAAAGGAGTTAAGAATGTAAAAATCAAAACTGTCCTGAGGTGAAAAGTGCGCTTTGGCTTAAAAGGCATATAGTATATTAATTATATCTTTTATCATTATTACTTATTCCTTGGAATAGAATCATTTCTGGCTTTCTCAAAGCCACATATTAACTAATGACTTTTTGAGTTCTGCATTTTCTCATTTTAACCTTTGAGCTAATTATCAGACATTCTGCATTTTTTAAAATCTAATTTTATAAAGAATTCTCTTATTGACTATATAGAATACCACCTACCAGATATAACAGTTTTTGTACTTACGAACACTGCAATTTTCTTAGAGATGTCTTGTTGAGTAGAATAACACTATGATTTAAAGCTTGCAGTAAAAATGCCAAACCTTGTGTTACCTTGGAACCAGTTTACTCTTTCTTGTGCTAAGTAGAAATGTGAAGTAGTTAAAATGTCTTATCAGATAATTTGCTCATTATATAGATGCCATTTTTGTGTTTTTTATTCCATTCTTTGTTTTAACTTACCTAGTAGTGATATTCTGCTTTCTGATGAAACAGGTTCATGGTGAAAATTAAAATTTCAAATTTCTTTTAAGGAATTCTTAAAAAGTAATAGTTAAGTCGTAACTCATAAGTGGTAAAGAAAGGTTTAACATTTGGAAAAATTTTGGTCATCATACCAGTAATTGGATGAAAAAGGTAAATTGTGTCAAAATGAGATATGTGTTAAAATTAGAAATAAAGAGCTAAAGGATCTTTCCTTTAGTTAAGTAGATAACTGGAACTTTTTACTATTAAAAAGGCTTTTATAAATGCTTAGTGCAGTAATTTTATTTGCTGTCAGTATATGATAGCTTATTAATGTTTTCCTCCCCTCTGATAATAAATTTTAAATTACAAAAAATTGTCCACCAGCTTTAGTTTAAAAATGGAACTAGATATTGAAATAAATTGGATACTTTTTTATAAAAAAAAAAAAGAAATATATTAACCAGACCTGTGGTTTACTGTTTTTTTTTCTTTGTTGGTTGGTTGGTTTGTTTGTTTTGGATTGCTTAAGCCTTTGGTTTCTCGGATTCAGGACTCAGCTGCCTGAGTTTCAATTCTGGATCGTCCATTTATTAGATATGTGACTCTTAGAAACAAACTTAACTTTTGCATTGGTTTCCCCATCGGGTTGTTATGAAGATTAAATGAACTCATGGTTGTAAATTATATAGAATAGTACTTTACACTGTTTATTTATAAATTGCACAAATTATTATTTTTTATATATAATTTATTGTCAAATTGGTTTCCATACAACACCCAGTGCTCATCCCGACAGGTGCCCTCCTCAATTCCCATCACCCACTTTCCCCTCTCCCCCACCCCCCATTAACCCTCAGTTCTCAGTATTTAAGAGTCTCTTATGGTTTGCCTCCTTCCCTCTCTGTAACTTTTAACTTTTTCCCCCTTCCCCTCCCCCCTGGTGTTCTGTTAAGTTTCTCAGGATCCACATAAGAGTGAAAACATATGGTAGCTGTCTTTCTCTGCCTGACTTATTTCACTTAGCCTAACACTCTCCAGTTCCATCCATGTTGCTACAAAGGGCCAGATTTCATTCTTTCTCATTGCCAAGGAGTAGTCCATTGTATACATAAACACATCTTCTTTATCCATTCGTCAGTTGATGGACATTTTGGCTCTTTCCATAATATAGCTATTGTTGAGAGTGCTGCTATAAACATTGGGGTACAAGTGCCCCTATGCATCAGCACTTCTGTATCCCTTGGGTAAATTCCTAGCAGTGCTATTGCTGGGTCATAGGGTAGGTCTGTTTTTAATTTTTTGAGGAAACTCCACATAGTTTTCCAGAGTGGCTGCACCAGTTTGCATTCCCACCAACAGTGCAAGAGGGTTCCTGTTTCTCCATCTTCTCCAGCATCTATAGTCTCCTGATTTGTTCATTTTAGCCACTCTGACTGGCGTGAGGTGATATTTGAGTGTGGTTTTGATTTGTATTTCCCTGATGAGGAGTGACGTTGAGCATCTTTTCATGTGCCTGTTGACCACCTAGATGTCTTCTTTAGAGAAGTGTCTATTCATGTTTTCTGCCCATTTCTTCACTGGATTATTTGTTTTTCGGGTGTAGAGTTTGGTGAGCTCTTTATCGATTTTGGATACCAGCCCTTTGTCTGATATATCATTTGCAAATATCTTTTCCCATTCCATCGGTTGCCTTTTAGTTTTGTTGATTATTTCCTTTGCTGTGCAGAAGCTTTTTATCTTCATGAGGTCCCAATAGTTCATTTTTGCTTTTAATTCTCTTGCCCTTGGGGATTTGTCAAGTAAAAAATTGCTGCGGTTGAGGTCAGAGAGGTTTTTTCCTGCTTTCTCCTCTAGGGTTTTGATGGTTTCCTGTCTCACACTCAGGTCCTTTATCCATTTTGAGTTTGTTTTTGTGACTGGTGTAAGAAAGTGGTCTAGTTTCATCCTTCTGCATGTTGCTGTCCAGTTCTCCCAGCACCATTTGTTAAAGAGACTGTCTTTTTTCCATTGGATGTTCTTTCCTGCTTTGTCAAAGATTACTTGGCCATACGTTTGTGGGCCTAGTTCTGGGGTTTCTATTCCATTGGTCTATGTGTCTGTTTTTGTGCCAATACCATGTTGTCTTGATGATTACAGCTTTGTAGTAGAGGCTAAAGTCTGGGATTGTGATGCCTCCCGCTTTGGTCTTCTTCAAAATTACTTTGGCTATTTGGGGTCTTTTGTGGTTCCATACAAATTTTAGGATTCCTTGTTCTAGCTTCAAGAAGAATGCTGGTACAATTTTGATTGGGATTGCATTGAATGTGTAGATAGCTTTGGGTAGTATTGACATTTTATAAATATTTATTCTTCTAATCCGTGAGCACAGAATGTTTTTCCATTTCTTTATATCTTCTTCAATTTCCTTCATAAGCTTTCTATAGTTTTCAGCATACAGATCTTTTACATCTTTGGTTAGGTTTATTCCTAGGTATTTTATGCTTCTTGGTGCAATTGTGAATGGGATCAGTTTCCTTATTTGTCTTTCTGTTGCTTCATTGTTAGTGTATAAGAATGCAACTGATTTCTGTACATTAATTTTGTATCCTACAACCTTGCTGAATTCATGTATCAGTTCTAGCAGACTTTTGGTGGAGTCTATTGAGTTTTCCATGTACAGTGTCATGTCATCTGCAAAAAGTGAAAACTTGACTTCATCCTTGCCAATTTTGATGCCTTTGATTTCATTTTGTTTGATTGCTGATGCTAGAACTTCCAACACTATGCTAAACAACAGTGGTGAGAGTGGACATCCCTATCGTGTTCCTGATCTCAGGGGGAAAGCTCTCAGTTTTTCCCCATTGAGGATGATATTAGCTGCAGGCTTTTCATAAATGGCTTTTATGATGTTTAAGTATGTTCCTTCTATCCCAACTTTCTCAAGGGTTTTTATTAAGAAAAGATGCTGAATTTTGTCAAATGCTTTTTCTGCATTGATTGACAGGATCATATAGCTCTTATCTTGTCTTTTATCAGTGTGATGTATCACATTGGTTGATTTGTGAATATTAAACCAGCCTGCAGCCCAGGAATGAACCCCACTTGATCTTGGTGAAGAATTCTTTTTATATGCTGTTGAATTCAATTTGCTAGTATCTTGTTGAGAATTTTTGCATCCATATTCATCAGGGATATTGGCCGGTAGTTCTCTTTTTTTCTGGGTCTCTGTCTGGTTTGGGAATCAAAGTAATGCTGGCTTCATAGAATGAGTCTGGAAGTTTTCCTTCCCTTTCTATTTTTTGGAACAGCTTGAGAAGGATAGGTATTATCTCTGCTTTAAATGTCTGGTAGAATTCCCCAGGGAAGCCATCTGGTCCTGGACTCTTATTTGTTGGGAGATTTTTCATAACTGATTCAATTTCTTCACTGGTTATGAGTCTGTTCAAATTTTCTATTTCTTCCCGTTTGAGTTTTGGAATTGTGTGGGTGTTTAGGAATTTGTCCATTTCTTCCAGGTTGTCCAGTTTGTTGGCAGATAATTTTTCATAGTATTCCATGACAATTGCTTGTATTTCTGAGGGATTGGTTGTAATAATTCCATTTTAATTCGTGATTTTATCTATTTGAGTCCTCTCCCTTTTCTTTTTGAGAAGCCTGGCTAGAGGTTTATCAATCTTGTTTATTTTGTCAAAAAACCAACTCTTGGTTTCATTGATCTGTTCTACTGGTTTTTTTTGTCTGATTTTTGTTTTTTTTTTTAGATTCTATATTGTTTATTTTTGCTCTGATCTTTATTATTTCTCTTCTTCTGCTGAGTTTGGGGTGTCTTTGCTGTTCTGCTTCTAGTTCCTTTAGGTGTGCTGTTAGATTTTGTATTTGGGATTATTCTTGTTTCTTGAGATAAGCCTGGATTGCGATGTATTTTCCTCTCTGGACTGCCTTTGTTGCATCCCAAAGGGTTTGGATTGTTGTATTTTCATTTTCATTTGTTTCCATATATCTTTTAATTTCTTCTCTAATTGCCTGGTTGACCCATTCATTCTTTAGTAGGGTGTTCTTTAACCTCCATGCTTTTGGAGGTTTTCCAGACTTTTTCCTGTGGTTGATTTCAAGTTTCATAGCATTGTGATCTGAAAGTGTGCATGGTATGATTTCAATTCGTTTATACTTATTAAGGGATGTTTTGTGACCCAGTATGTGATCTATCTTAAAGAATGTTCCATGTGCACTCAAGAAGAAAGTATATTCTGTTGCTTTGGAATGCAGAGTTCTAAATATATCTGTTAAGTCCATCTGATCCAATGTATCATTCAGGGCCCTTGTTTCTTTATTTATTCCCTGTCTAGATGATCTATCCATTGCTGTAAGTGGAGCATTAAAGTCTCCTGCAATTACCACATTCTTATCAATAAGGTTACTTACGTTTGTGATTGTTTTATGTATTTGGGTCTTCCAAAATCAGTGCATAGATATTTATAGTTGTTAGCTCTTCCTGATGGATAGACCCTGTAATTATTATATAATGCCCTTCTTCCCATCTCTTGTTACAGCCTTTAATTTAAAGTCTAGTTTGTCTGATATCAAAGTATGGCTCCTCCAGCTTTCTTTTGACTTCCAGTAGCGTGATAGATAGTTCTCCATCCCCTCATTTTCAATCTTAAGGTGTCCTCAGATCTAAAATGAGTCTCTTGGGGCTACTGGGTGGCTCAGTCGGTTGAGCGTCTGACTTCGGCTCAGGTCATGATCTCACAGTTCGTGGGTTCGAGCCCCACATCAGGCTCTGTGCGGACCTCTCAGAGCCTGTAGCCTGCTTCAGATTCTGTGTCTCCTTTTCTCTCTGCCCCTCCCCTGCTCACACTTTCTCTCACTCTGTTTCTCAAAAATAAATAAATGTAAAAAATTTTTTTTTAAATGAGTATCTTGTAGACAGCAAATAGATGGGTCTTGTTTTTTTATCCATTCTGATACCCTGTGTCTTTTGGTTGGAGCATTTAGTCCATTTACATTCAGTGTTACTATTGAAAGATACGGGTTTAGAGTCATTGTGATATCTGTAGTTTTCATGTTTATAGTGTGTCTTTGCTACTTTGTGGTCCTTGCAACATTTCACTCACAGAGTCCCCCTTAGGGTCTCTTGTAGGGCTGGTTTAGTGGTGGTGAATTCCTTCAGTTTTTGTTTGGGAAACCCTTTATCACTCCTTCTATTCTGAATGACAGACTTGCTGGATAAAGGATTCTCAGCTGCATATTTTTTCCATTCATCACATTGAAGATTTTCTGCCATTCCTTTCTGGTTTGCCAAGTTTTAGTAGATAGGTCTGCTACTACTCTTATGTGTCTACCTTTGTATGTTAAGGCCCGTTTATTCCTAGCTGCTTTCAGAATTCTCTCTTTATCCTTGTGTTTTTGCCAGTTTCACTATGATATGTCCTGCAGAAGATTGATTCAAGTTATGCCTGAAGGGAGTTCTCTGTGCCTCCTGGATTTCAATGCCTGTTTCCTTCCCCAGATTGGGGAAGTTCTTAGCTATGATTTGTTCAAGTATACCTTCAGCCCCTTTTTCTCTCTCTTCTTCTTCTGGAATTCCTATGATACGGATATTGTTCCATTTGATTGCATCACTTAGTTCTCTAATTCTCCCCTCGTACTCTTTTATCTCTCTTTTTCTCAGCTGCCTCTTTTTCCATAATTTTATCTTCTAATTCACCTATTCTCCCCTCTGCCTCTTCAATCCACACTGTGGCTGCCTCCATTTTATTTTGCACCTCATTATAGCATTTTTAATTCATCATGACTATTTTTTAGTCCCTTGATCTCTGTAGCAATAGATTCTCTGCTGTCCTCAATACTTTTCCCAAGCCCAGCAATTAATTTTATGACTATTATTCTAAATTCTTGTTCAGTTATATTGCTTAAAATGGTTTTGATCAATTTGTTGGCTGTCCTACTTCCTGGAATTTCTTTTGAGAATTCTTCTGTTTCGTCATTTTGGCTAATTTTCTGTCCCTTATGCGTTTTAAAAGCTTGTTGTGTGCTCTGCACCTGAGAGCACTGCTATATTAAAGGAGGGTCATACACTGTCCAGGGCCTGGCCCTTCAGGAGGATTTTTTGCAGAGATTGTTACTTGCTCTCTGTTGTTGTGACTTTGGTTATTTATTACCTTACTCGTAGTAATATTTTGGGCCCTCCACCAGGTGTGCTTTGATTTGTTCCTTGGAGTAGCCCTGTCAAGGAAAACAGATAGACAAAATGGAGACAAATACACGCAAATACACAAATAACACAAACAAATACACAAAAATAAAAAACTAAAGACTAAAACCAAAAAACCCCAAAACACCAACTACAAGTAAAGAAGAGGGTGGAGGTGGTGCTGATGGAAGAGCACATGCAAAGAGAGAAATGACAGGGGGGTTGGTGGGGAGAAAAAATAAACATTGATTAGGCAGAGAGACTAAAAGGCTGAATCCAGAGAGAGAGAAAAGAAAAGAAAGAAAGAGGCAGGGAAAACAAAACGAAGAGAAAGTTACCCAGACAGAGAAACTCTATGGCTTGATTATTCTAGAGAGAGAGAGAGAGAAAGGAGCGTAAAGATGGAGGTGTAGAACATGTACCAAGAGAGTAGATTAAATATGTCTGTTTAGACAGACCAATAACCAGAGTAACCAGCCTAGGGGAGGGAAGAGATAAGGAGGAGAAAAGGGGGGAGGGAGAATATATCTATATATCCAGAATCGACCTAGAGTTAACTCAGGCAATGCTGCATTGCTTGTGGGGAGGAGCTGTCTGCAGGGTCTGTGCCGCTCTGGTGGATACGCAGTTACCCAGTGCAAGGGGGCGTGGTTTGGCGTAATCTGGATCCACCTCCACTATCAGCCCTGGGAGTGATCTCTGAGGCCCCGCCTTAGTGGTGGTGGTTGGGGCGGGGGTGGGGAATGGGGAACCCCCTGTCTCTTCTCCACAGAGCCAGACCCAGTGGCCTCTGTTTGAGTCATCCTCACTGTGCCGCAGGTGCAGATGGGGTGGTTCTTCTCACTCCACCAACTACCCTGACCCTACACTTGGCTAGGATTCAAAGTCCTGCTCTGTGTGCTCTGCGCTGGGGAAGCACCTCTCAGTGCAGCCCTATATGTGGTCCCTGCTGGCTTTGTCTGTGCCACGGCACTTCAGGGAGGACCAGCTTCTCCTACTGCAGACTGAGCCACTGCCCTCACAGACACAAGCAGATACAGGCAGGCCTTATCTTTTCCCACAGCACCCCAGGGAGCAGACCACTTTCTCCTACTGTAGACTCTGCCACTGACCTCGCCGGGAGCCCCCAAGGATGGCAGGCACAGTCAGGCTTTGTACTATCTCGCAGCCCTCCAGTCAGGGAACCACCTTTTCCAACTGCGGACTGAGCCCCTGAACTACCACCACACACAGGCTTCGCTCCCCTCTTCCCCAGGTGCCGAGGGAGCCAGCCCCAGTGCGAAGAAAGCTCTGCAGTTAGAGAGCGGGGCCCTCTCAGTCTCAGTCCGAGATCTTTCTCCTGTCCAGATATGGTCCTACACTTCCCTAGCTGCTCTTTCTCTCCCCTTTGTCTCTCCGCAGAAGGGGGTCCCTCCGCTCCATGCCCACGTGGCCTTTGTTTTTGTCTCCCCCATTTCACAGTTACCCACCTATCTTTTTTCCAGCTTTCCCGTTTTCTTCCTAGTAGATTCAGTCTCTTTTCCTCCCAGGCTCTGGTGTTCAAAGCCCTTTGGCTTCTGCACTTCTTTGAGAGACACGGGAAGTATGGATCCCCCTACTTCTCCACCATGTTGGCCCCTCCTATCTCTAAATTGCACAAATTAAATTAAAATTTAAGTAAAGATTAGATGCTACCCGTATGAATGACATTTTCTCATTCAATTTTCTTATCCAGAGCTCGTTCAAATATCTGTCCCATGGTGGACATCGGAAACTCCATTAGGTGGCTGGCCAGGTTGGTACTGATATAGTAGGCTTCCTGTCTGATGGACTCCATGTTGAGAGTCTCAAATGGTAGCACAAGCTCTGTTGTTCTGTGACAGCAGGCAAATAGCAGAAGAAATGTTGAGGCTTTTAGGGAGATGAGTTTGAAATCACTGCAAATAGGACAGATAGGTCTGATTTTGCCATGAAATACCTTCCAGTTTAGCAATTCTGAGACAGATCTGTTTGCAGAATGTGACCAGGTACTTGGGTTAGGTTGATAGAATACTCAATATTCTGTTGCTAAGGTTCTAAGCCTATTCATGGTATTCTATTTTTAGAGTGGACAGGAATGAATCAGAGGCCTATGATTAATTATTAATGATTGTGAAATAACACTGTTGGGTGATAAAATGTAGAAATTTTTAATAACAGCTGCTCTGAGGATTACTTTTAACAAATGCAAAAAAGAATTTTTGAAGTTATATCTTACCTCTTTGGAACACTGCTTGTTTTGAAGTAATTTTCTCTAAATGTCTATGGTTTAGTCTTATCTTGAAAAGACAAGACTGTGGTAACAAGAGGCTCCAAAAAAATTAATTATAGCTCTTTATTTATCATTAGCATGCAGACTAAATTCCTAGACTTTCTGAATGTTTAACAGCTTATCAGATTAAAATAAAACTTTTTTTTTTTTCAGTTTGGTGTCTCTTTTAGTGTCTATAGTAATTAGTGATATCAATCATTTACTACACCCTAGTTCTGTTCTCAATGGATCACGTGAGAAAACTCAAGGGTAGAAAAGTTAAATACCCAGGGGTGCCTGGGTGGCTCAGTCAGTTAAGTGTCTGACTTCAGCTCAGGTCATGATCTCAGTCTGTGAGTTCAAGCCCCGTGTCGGGCACTGTGCTGACAGCTCAGAGCGTGGAGCCTGCTTCAGATTCTGTGTCTCCCCCTCTTTCTCTGCCCCTCCCCTGCTCATGCCCTGCCCCTCTCTGTCTCAAAAATAATGACCTGACTTCAGCTCAGGTCATGATCTCACCGTTTGTGGGTTCGAGCGCTGCTCCGGGCTCTGTGCTGTCAGCTCAGAGCCTGGAGCCTGCTTCGGATTCTGTGTCTCCCTCTCTGTCTGCCCTCTTCCCCTCACACTCTGTCTGTCTGTCTCTCTCTCTCTCAAAAATAAATATTAAACAATTAAAAAAAATAAATAAAAAGAAAAAAAAGAAAGGTTAAATACCTGGTCAAGGTCATACAGTAAGTAAGAATGGATTTGATTCTGAGCAACCAAGAGTCTGCACTCTAGACAGTGATTTCTTTTCTAGTTTACATAAAGGACCCACCATATATCACTAAACAAGGACATGGGAAGATTTGATCTTGTATGGATTTTATTCTTCCATATCTTACTATAGCCATTAATTTGTTTAACAGACACCGAACACTCACTAAGGTAATGATGGATATGCTTTATCGAGCATTTATTGGCTAATGGTTTAAATGCATCATCTTATTTAACCCTTGTAGCTATCCATGCTGTAGCTTAGAGACCTTAAATGGCAGGGTCTCATGGTGAGCATGGAGGCATGAATTGAATGCAGGGCCCCTGATTCCAGGGCTAATGCTCTTCAACACATTACAGGCAGTGGATTGTGCTCCGTGCTGTAGAGCATGGACGTTGCATAAATCACAGATCCTTCCTTCGAAGAACGTGGAATGCAGTTTTGCTGATAAGATATGCATGCAAATAACTGATACACATGGGGAGAGTGTACTGCTCTAAGGGATGCAGATACTCTCCTCTGAAGCTCAGCAGAGACAGCAATCACTTTTGTCAAAAAAAGGAGAGATTTGGGAGATAAAGTTCAGATAGTGAAAGCTACCAGTAGTAATCTGTGGTGATTTTGAAAAAAGAATAACACTACAGTTTTGTTATTAATAGGCCTGTTTTCATTTTTAAAACACAGCACAAGAATTTTCTTAATTTATTAAGGATAGGTTGAGTGCCTATTGGGTACCAGATATTGCCGATGCAAGCATTGAAGATAGGCAATGTTCTCAGAATCAGAATATTTCCTGCTCTCTTGGAGCTTACAGTCTAGTGGGGAGAGGCTGGCAATAATGAAAAAAATATAAGCAAGTGAGGTTTGCAGTCTGTGTAAGGATGATAGTGCTGCCATCAGACTCCAAGCAGGACAGGGGGTGGCGAGTCAAAGGCAGGTGTAAGGCAGCTTGCTACTTCAAATAGGGTGATAAGAGGTCTCACCAAAGAGGTGACATTTGATAAGAACCTGAAGGAGGTAAAGAGCAAGTGTAAAGACCCTGTGTTAGTACATGTAGCTTTAAGAACTTCATACCTGAGGACATGTGCAGGATAGCTTGCTCTGACTCACGTGCCTCATTCCCCAGGATCTACTCTCTCCCCATCTCCACCCTTCTTTTTGCTGTGCAAGGATAGGCTGTGTGGAGCATATCACCAGGTAACTTTGCACTCTGGCTTACAGTTAGGTTCAGCTGCTAAGAGGTCTGGCATGAGGTCAGAGGGAGAAGAGAGTGAGGCCTAGGTATTTATTCCCTCCATCTGTCTCCAAGTGGAGCCTCGAGTAATATGGGGCATAAGGAAATCAGCATTAACTCTGTTTTAAGAAGTAAACATTTGAGGCAATAAACGATGCAATGATTTGACCAAGGTATAACTGGGATGGTGTAATTGGGGTAAGAATGGAAACTATAAGTATCTAACCTTTTGCCTACTGAAGCTTGCCTACAGAGAGATAGTATTTCTCTTTACAGACTGCTGTAAGCAATGATGACATTTATTTATGCTATATAAGAATGTAAGGACCTAAGAATATAGGTCCACATGTGTGCATAGGGACACACACACACACACACACACACACACACACACACAGAGTTGCTTGCATTTTCAAGGGGCTAACAAATTCCTTGCAGCTCTTCTGCTACTAATTCATGGATTCCATGAGACTCTTGGCTCCATGGAAATGAGAGAGGCCTCCTGTCTTTGGGTGATTTGTTACATAGACTCTCCCAACAGCTAACATTTAACAATGTTTAATTTTGTGGTTTCAGTGAAAAAAGTAAAATAAATAATTTCCACTGTATATTTAGAGCCTAAGTGAGGCTTTAACATCAGTTCCATATCTAGTCATGCAAGAAAGCCATGTACTGTCAGGAAGCATTTTCACAATTAATGCTCTATACAGATTACATATCTTTATTAGGAGTTATAAGATTTTTTTATTTTACTTTATTTATTTATTTATTTTTTATTTTTTTTTTCAATGTTTATTTAGTTTTGGGACAGAGAGAGACAGAGCATGAACGGGGGAGGGGCAGAGAGAGAGGGAGACACAGAATCGGAAACAGGCTCCAGGCTCTGAGCCATCAGCCCAGAGCCCGACGCAGGGCTCGAACTCACGGATCGCGAGATCGTGACCTGGCTGAAGCCAGACACTCAACTGACTGCGCCACCCAAGCGCCCCAAGATTTTTTTATTTTTTTATTAAAAATTTTTTTTTACATTTATTTATTTTTGAGAGACAGAGAGAGACAGAGCACAAGTGGGGGAGGGGCAGAGAGAGAAGGAGACACAGAACCTGAAGCAGGCTCAAGGCTCTGAGCTGTCAGCACAGAGCCCCACACGGGGCTCGAACTCACAAACCGCGAGATCATGACCTGAGCCAAAGTCGGACACTTAACCGACTGAGCCACCCAGGTGCCCCAGGAGCTATAATTTTTTATTTGAAGATATAATATATTTTTGAATTATGTCTCTAAATAATATATTCCAAGTGGACATGTATTATTGAAACAAGTCACATAGAATATTTCTATTCAGAAAAAAATTACATATTATTTATTGGTGATAAGTGGATATGAGGAGCTCATGTTTCTATATTTAACAACACTTAGAGGAGGCTTTAATTCACAATATTATAAGAACGATTAAAGAATTTGTTGAGATGGAGGGAACCCACCATTGTGAGAACTTTAGGTACTCTATACAATAAACTTAGGCGCACACACACACGAAAAATAAAAAATACCACTTCCATGAAAATCTTTAGCAGTATTTATAATCCACTGAGTCTGTGCTCATTTGTGATACCTGCAAGAGGAAACTAGTATGTTTACCTAAAAGTAAATCATGAAAAGACTTATCAGAGTCATTTAAAGGGTAAGACAAATATATTCACGTAATTCTACATTTGCTCTTTGACTTAAAAAAAAGCTGGGTATATAATTGATACAGGAGAAGGAGAATAAAACAGTTTGTGGTAAACAATGTACTTCTCTCATGAGCCCACATCACTCTGACCTCTGGCTCCACTGGCACATCACCTTCCTGACTCTGACCGTCCTGCCTTGCTCTTCTAAGGGCCCTTGTGAATATCCTGGAACCACCAGAATAATCTTTATTTCAAAATGTTTAATTTAATCGCATCAGCAAAGCCCCTTTTATCATATAAGGTAACACAGTCGCACATTCCAGGAATTAGGATGTGGGCATCTTTGGAAGGCCATTATTATGCCTACCACACTATAAGAATGACCTCTTCCTTCAGGTCCTATTGCCTTTTGAGCCAGGACATAATACCTTGGTCCAGGGCCTTAATTTCTTTTATTTTTTTAATTTTATGTTTATTTTTGAGAGAGAGACAGAGCACAAGCAGGGGAGGGGCAGAAGGAGAGGGAGGCACAGAATCCGAAGCAGGCTCCAGGCTCTGAGCTGTCAGCACAGAGCCCGATGCAGGGCTCTAACTCACAGACCACAAGATCATGACCTGAGCTGAAGTCAGACGCCCAGCTGACTGAGCCACTCAGGCATCCTGCAGGGCCTTAATTTTTAACCACATGATTATGAATCCTAGTCTGTGCTTAAATATTTATTACTGGATATATGAATAGGGTTTAGCTCTTTTTATTGATTCATGATTCATTCTAATCCTTCATGTAATTAGTAAACTGAGTCTTATGTATTTATTTGAGAGTGCTGCTTTTTTCCAAGAAATTATGTTAAATGTTACCTGATTATTTTCCACAGAAATTGCTATCAGTTGCAAGGGTGAAATAATTGTAGTTGTTACTAGAGTCATTATTTAACAATAAGGGCATTGGATTTTTTTTTTCTTTGTGGGACTAGTTTGATGCTTAGAGTCTGATCTAAAAACAACTTTTTCATATTTGGTGGTACTATGAGGCTATCTATGTAACCATTCATCATCAAACACTGCCTTACATTGCAAGCAGTTGAAGAGTATTATGGTTTAATCACTTCATATTCTAAAGGTGATAGTAGACTTTCCCCAGGAAGGACAATGTGGCTCACAGAAAATGAAAATATCACTCAGTACTTTTTTTCCTTCCCTAGTAAATGCAAAGAAAGAACTATGAATTGTAAGATCATCACTCTGTGGTCTCAATCTCTGTAATCCTAAAATGCCTCTTCACTCATAATCAGCCTCATTCTCAAAAAGAGATTTATAGAATACTATCACTAGAAGGAAAATGAGAGATTATTTGGTCTATGTACCTTTTTTGTACAAATGAAGACCCTGCGACCCAAAGGGAAAGTGACTTGCCCGAAGTCAAACAATTAATTAGGGCACTGAACTCAATTTTTCTGACTCTCTGAAATGGCTTCTTTTGAGCATATGTCCATTGAGAATATTCGTTGAACATTCTTGTGGAAATGTGACTGTGAGTTTTAGCATGATGATGTAGCAGAAGTGACTTCCTAAAGACCTCTTACCTTGTTTCCTGTTTTCCTTTCTGTATGACTGTTGCAAAATATTGCGTATCTGTGTGTGTGTGTGTGTGTGTGTGTGTGCGCATGTGTGTGTGTAATGCAAAAGGTACTCTGCTACTTTCTCTTAGATACACCTACCAATGGAAACATGGTGCCTGTGTGAGAAGGCATGCGTAAAACCATGAGAAATTCAACTGCAATATGAGTAGTACCTGTAAAGAACCAAATGAGTGTTGTAGGGCTTCTCTGTGGGAGTCATTGGTGTAAGTTGTGGAGGAAAGTAAAGAAGTGAACCTTGATCATTGATGATGTGTCACGATGGAAATGGCAACGGCTTAGGGAAGCCAGGTTGTGTAAAGAAAGGAGTTTGGAAAACAGGGACAAAGGAGTGAAGGGATTTTGATGAGCATATAGCTGAGCTAAGGCCAGGTCCTCTGTTTTGACCTGGTTCTAACTCTTAACATCCAGCACATCTTCTTCACTGTCCTTCTTTGTAGTCGCTAAAGACGTTCAAGTGGAGAAATGACATTATTGATGTAGTTCTTTGTGATACATAATTTGTGTTGAATGTTGTAGAGTAGAAAGAGTCCAGTGCAGGGTGACCAGTTTGGAGGTTAACAAAAGAGTCTAAACCCAGAGTATTAAAGGCTTTGGGAACTGCCAAGCACAGAATCTGTGAGACCCCCATCATCTGCACCCCTCCTCTCCTAGGCAACACTAGAACTCTTCCTCCTCTGATCAAAGGCAAACCTCTCTTGTGTTCTCAATGCCACTTATTCCCACTTCCTCAAGAATCTTAAATTTTCTGTCT
Source organism: Herpailurus yagouaroundi (assembly GCF_014898765.1). Lineage (NCBI taxonomy): Eukaryota > Metazoa > Chordata > Mammalia > Carnivora > Felidae > Herpailurus > Herpailurus yagouaroundi. Next base: position 46,569,489 of record NW_024412395.1, read on the forward strand.
TTTCTCTATCTTCTGTCATTACTTCTTCCATCATTATTGACCCTTTTCTCTCAATAGTCTCAAATGTATCCTATCTTAAAAACAAAATTTCTTCTCACCTATAGTCTTGCCTCTTTTTTTTTTTCTGTACTACAAAACTTTTTCAAAGAAGTATCTAGGCTTACTGCTTACATCCCAACAACTATATAAAATTAAACATGTCACTTTGCATTTTAAAATTTCTCAATAAATTAGCAAATAACTCCAGTCTGGTTTTGACTCTGACTTCTTCCACACAACTCTACTTGCTAAAGTCACCCTGCTGTCCAAATCAATGGGTCAGATCATTTTCTGTTCTGTTTTGCTTGACCTCTGAACAGCTTTCAGCATGGTTTCGTGTTTATACGATTTTGAGACACTTTCTTCTTATGGCATCTAGACCGACCACCATATTCTCCCTATTTTTCTCATTCTTGGGTGCTAGTCCTTTTGTTTTTCTTTTTTATTTATTTATTTATTTAAAAAAAATTTTTTTTTTCAACGTTTATTTATTTTTGGGACAGAGAGAGACAGAGCATGAACGGGGGAGGGGCAGACAGAGAGGGAGACACAGAATCGGAAACAGGCTCCAGGCTCCGAGCCATCAGCCCAGAGCCCGACGCGGGGCTCGAACTCACGGACCGCGAGATCGTGACCTGGCTGAAGTCGGACGCTTAACCGACTGCGCCACCCAGGCGCCCCTATTTTTCTTTTTTAATCTAACCTTGTTTCCCTGTACAATCATATTCTTTCTAACCACTTCAATTACCATCTCCACAGCAATAGGTTCCAAATTTTTACCTCTAGTTAGAAACATTCATTTGAGCTCTAGACATGCACAGCCATTTGCTTAAGTAATAAATCTCCTTCAGTTGTCTCGTAGGACTTCAAACATATGTTCAAAACTGAACTCGTGATCTTTTCCTGAATTTTTCTCCTTCCAAGTATGTCAGTATTCTGAACCACCATATGCTTCTCTTTTCATGTTAGAAATCTGGGCAATCACAGGTCTTTCTTGACACTTTACCCTCTACTACCTGACATCCAATCAATCACTGAATCAGTTGATTCTGCTTCCTCAATATCTCATATGTGTCTGCTTACCTCCATTTCTGCTGCTGCCACTTTAGTTTAAGAAAACTTCATCTCTCAGGGTGCCCAACTGGCTCAGTAAGTAGAGTGTACAATGCTTGATCTTGGGGTCAAGAGTTTGAGCTCCACATTGGGTAGAGAGATTACTTTAGAAAAAGATAAAAAAAAAAAAACAAAAAACCTTTCATCTCTCATTTGAGCTATTGCAATTGCGTCCTACTGATCTGCTAACTAAAAAACCTTTCTACCACCTGTAATCCAATTTCCACATAACAGTTGGAGTGTTACCATAAAAGCACATGACATCCCACTAGTAATTAAGAGAAACTAAATACAATGCAGTTTGTGATTGGTTGCTATTCTCCATCCTTCCCCCTTTCCCAAACAGCAGGCTAACGTTTTCATATTTGGGGGCACCTGAGTGGCTCAGTTGGTTGAGCAGCTGACTCTCGATTTTGGCTCAGGTCTTGATCTCATGGTTCATGGGATCAAGCCCTGTGTTGGGCTCTGCACTCATAGCAGGGAGTCTGCTTGGGATTCTCTCTTTGCCCTCTCCCACTTATTCTCTCTCTCTCTCTTTCTCAAAATAAATAAATAAACAAATAAACCTTAAGAAATAATAAAGTTCTCATCTTTTGGTGGAGAAGCCCAAAGAGAAGAAGGTAATGCTCATCGAGGAAATATCAGGAGCTCGTATCTTGGGAAGTAGATGAGGAGCTTCTTCCATTCCCCCGGTTTTCTTTCAGTTCAGTTTCTCTAGATGGTATCAGCAAAACAAGAGATTCTTGATATTGCTGCTACTATGTTGGAAATCCAAGCTGCAGCACCGAAAATCATCCTGACCAATATTTAATCTAGACTGGACAGCTGCCACAGGTGGTTGATGAATGAGGCCGGGAGCCAGGCCCTGCTGTGGCTGAACTCCTTCTACTGTCCTGGTAGGCTCATCCAGGTCACTTCATTAACCTAATCATAAAAAGGTACATTTTATGGCAGTGAAAATTTTGGACTACACTTACTGTGTTATGGAAATGTTCTAGTGTATTTTATAAGCTCAAATCAGAATGTGTCACTTCCCTGGTTAAATCTCTTCCACAGCTTTCTTTGCTCTTAGGATAAAATCTCTAATCACATGTGCTGTAAGACCCAATTTCAATCTTAAGTTTCAAATCTCAAATATGGAATAGGCAGTTGGCATGAACATATGATTCACCTGCTAAAAAAGCTATAAATATGCCAAAGGGGGATTTAAAAAAAAAACAACAAAAAGCCTTCAACTAACACTCCAGTCTGGCACTTCATCCTCTTTCCCTCTTCTCTCCTCTCCCCATGTTGCAGTTAGCTCCTTCCTACCTCATAGGAGAACAGTCCATTCCCTCAGCCTGGAATGCTTTTCTCCTTTTTATTTGATTAACAACTTCTTATCTTATAAATATGAGCTTAAAAAAAATCACATCATGAAGGCCTATCCCTGTTGGGTTTGAATTGGATTCCATCTCCCTGTTACAGCATACCTATCCTCTTAGTTGTTTTTTTTTTTTTTTCAAAATTATGATTGTCTAATGTCTTTTTCTCTCAGTCCATCTATCAAACAATCCATCCATCCATCAAAAATCCATCTGTGGATCTTTATTAAGCATCCACTTTTCACCAGAAATCTCCGGCCAATGGTACAAAAGCCCATGGCAGAATTCCTAGCATTGACAGGTTGGAAAATGAATATACAGGAAAGGGGAAAGGGATTCAAAAATAACGTTTGGGTGTTAAGCCTGGAAAGATGATAAGAAAACCCAAAATGTAGGAAAATCAGTATGAAAGAAGGTTTGGGAGAAGAAGGAATTATCCTTTTAATTTGAGCCAGGGGTGAAACATTCAAAGATTAATTTCTAGTATACAAGAAAAGCTGAGGAACCATTTGCAAACCATCTGCAGAGGAATGATGTATGAAGGTGTAGGAATACTTACAATCTCTAAGGCACAGAATAGAAATAAAGAAGAAAGGATTGGCATATTTGAAAGGCACTGTATAAAAGTTAGCTCAAAAATAGAATTTTCTTTCACATTTTGTATGTCATACAAGTTGCCAAAAACAGGTTATTTTTTAAGGAAATGCATGTATTTAGCTTTAGTAAGAGAAGAAAGCTAAATGAAATCCTCGATGTATACCATTCCACTAGCAAGGAACAGAATAGCACTTCTAAGATGGAAAGAAAAACCAGTAAAATTTGGTTCTTGGATGGGCAATAATTGTTCTGTAATCGTATAAACTGGAACCTTAATTAGCCGATTACATCTTGCTTTCTTATTCTTCATATTGTTTGAATATACATTTTGAGCTGTCTTTGGATATTGGAAAAACTCTCCTCTCTTTGAAACAAATCCTTAAAATATTAGTCAATAGAAACCCATCTGCACAGCGATTGAGTCACAACCAATCCAGATTCCTGGAATCTGTGAGAAAGGCTTGTGCTTGTCATGTTGTCCCTCCTTTGCTGAAGTTCTGTGGCTTGGCAGGTTTGTTCTCAGGCAAGGTTTACTGTGCTGCTATGTTCTGTCAATGCACATGGGGGCAGCAGAGAGGCAGAGTAGCCGCCCAGCTCTGAAGAGCAAATCAGAGAAGCCTGGAGCTCTAATTTTGGGCACAGTGTTTCCAGAACAGCCCTTCAAAAATTAAACGTTTTATCTATTGAAACAATCATAAGCAAATGGCATGCCTATTTTTCTCCTTTGAAAGAAAATTAAGACCAGCATCTAGGAATAGTAAGTCCATGTGAATACAGACATTTGCAAGGGTAGTATCTGGATTGCTCTGAAAACATTTCCTATTTTTTTTTTCTTGGGTATTTGCAATTTGACAAAAGATTTACTAGTACGTACTCTATTCCACTGTCCTATACCCTTAAGGATAATTATTTTGAGTGTATTCCAAGCCCTGTCTCCTGTTTGGAAACATATGGAAACACATTTTGAATAAATGTAATTGGAGTAAGAGACTGGTGAAATACAGCAGCTTTTGTAATAGATTTGTGAATGGTTTTGGTTGTATGCTAGGTTGCAATAAAAAGTTACTGAGTCAGTTTGACTCGTAGCTAAAAACTTACAGAATACTGAACTGTAAGGATATGACGGTAAGGTAACATACTCCCCTGGCTTCAGGATCCCACGCTCTTGTTGCCTTTGTTCTCTCTGCAAGATGTCTTCTTCCCCACCTCTAGTCCACCACACTTTCTAGCTACTCCCACCTTTTTGCCCCACTAACTTCTGCAGGCTCTTTAGGCCTCATAGGAGAGTCACTCTCTCCAGGCAGCCTGCCCCATGGCTTCACCTGTTTCCTCCCATGGAGTCCTAGAAGCTCCCACAGGAAGTATGTCTTGTTCCTGATTTTATCTCCAGCACCTAGCACCGTGTACTTACTAGGGCCCAATTAAGACAACAAAAAAAGAATATTTAAAATCTTTATCAAGGAGGTGGAAGTGAAGGGTAAAAGGAGCCGAGGACTAGTCACACTGTGAATAAGAGGTTAAAAGAGGGTTTGCTACCCTGCCCAGGATAGGGTGGGGCTGGTGGGTGTAACACTTGAGGTCATAGCAGGGATGATGGAGTTCATTCAGTTCTTTTCAGCAAACATTTGGCGATCAGGTAAGCCCAGACAGACCTGAGGCCTGTGGTTAGTTAGGTAGTGAGTCAAGTGCCTCAGTACTGATGACAGCCAGGGGCTTAACTGAAGTAAAATCATGTTTGGTGAAAATGCTTTGTGTCGTGCTAACCACAGAAGCATGAACACTGTGTGATCTGCTTTAAGACAAAAGCAGCTTAGACCTCATAGTGATCTTAACAAAACTCTTCTCCAGTAGCTTTCTGGTTGTTAAGGTGGTTCTCTCAAGGGCACTGATCTGTGCTAGAGGTCATTGCAGAGCAGTGGGGAGAGAGAGGGAGCTCTTTCTGGAGAGGACTCAGCTCGCCTTCTTAGCATCTTGTTGCTAGGCAATGGCTCCTCCAGTGAAAGCTCATCTCCCTCTTGAAAGATGGAGTAGGTCTGGTTGAGGGAAATGCAGTTTATATAAACTGGACCATATGCAACAGTATTTTGCTCTAATCCTCAAAATTGCCTTATTCTATAAGGAAGACAAATGATTCCTACTTAAAATCCTGTTACTTGGCAACCAGATACTATACCTCCTCTCTTTTTGTTACAAAGCAATATACTTCCTTTTTAATCTTGTTGATTTATTTTTACCTTTCCACCCATATGCCTTTCCAAATTGATTTAATGAGATTCAGTAGGGCATTGTTTGGTGGTAGTATTTCCCTAGATTGCTGAATTAATTTCCATCTGAAAAATTACTTTGGATCAGCAGCTCCTAGCCAGTACCTCGCATATTGCTCTTAGTGCATATTCCATAATGATAAAATATAATGGGTTGTCAATTTGATGGGCCAATATTTAAATAATATAATTTTTCAAAGGAAGTGTAGACAGATCAGTGCTATTTGAATAGATCTGAAAATCCTGACATGGTTTGCTAAATTCTAAAATTTAAAAAATCAATATAGAATAATTATCTTTTTCAAAAGTGCAAAATATCCATCAGAGTCTAAGAGCCTTTGAGATGCTTTTTTAAAAAATGTTTATTTATGTTTGAGAGAGAGAGAGAGTGGGGGAGGGGCAGGGAGAGAGAGGGACAGAGGATCTGGTGAGGGCTCTGCGCTCACAGCAGCAAGCTAGATGCGGGGCTTGAACTCACGAACCCTGAGATCATGACCTGATCTGAGGTTGGACGCTCAACCTACTGAGCCACCCAGGTGCCCTTAAGAGCCTTTTGTTTTAACCTTTCAATGTTTTAAATTGTTGGTCAATTTAGAAAGCAAAACTTGCAATTTGCCTTTATTCTTTTCTCATAATAATGTTGTAAACTTTTGGAAATTAGTGACCAAATTAGCATCACCACATAATACTAGTCTTTTTTTTTTTTTTATGGAAGACTTCTGAATTTATAAATAGAGAAGTTTTAACTTAAAACCAAGGAATTTTAAAATTCTTTTCTAATTGCTTTTTGTATGATTTATATAGTAGATTCTTGCATTCATTACAAAGGTTTTTGTATTTCATCCTAGAGGTTTGGTACCTGATTGCTACCAAACACTAATTCTGATGAGAAGTTTGAAAACTCTTGCATACCGAGTGAGTTTAGTAAGGTTGAAAGGATTTCTTGTGACATTTGACTTTTTAATTTTCTTTCTCTCCCTCCCTCCCTCCTTCACCTGTCAGCTACCTCCCATTTCTTGATTTTTTTTCTCTGTTAGTTAGCATTTTGGGGTCAAGATAAAACTCCAGTTGAACCAGCTTAAGAAAAAAAGGGGGGTTTCATTGTAGACATGAATAACTGCAAACCAGGGTCTGCAGTGCCCTAGGGTGCTTTTTTCTCCCTTTCTCATTTCTGCTTCTGTGATCATGCTTTATCCTCTTAAACTGTCTTTGTGTCTGTGTCTGTACCCATGACTTTCAGGGGCTTCCCAGACCACATCCTCCTAATTTAAACAGAAAGGAAAGTGTTCTAATTTACTAATATTTATATCCCCGGAAAAGTAATCTTAGGTAACTGACTTACTCAAAAACCAAATCCTGTGGCTCTGAAAGGACAGAAATGAAAGAAAGGCAGTTCTGGAACTGTGGGGGAATAGTGGTGAGGTTGATTTCAAGGAGAGGAATGCTAAGCAAATAAAACTAAAAGTAACTACTACTCCATCATTTGCTGTGTACTTTGAGAAAAAAAGATGGGTTAGACTTACTCTGGGCCCATAAGGAGGTCAACATCTAATGAGACAGCAAATTTATAAACTGATACCTTTAATATAGTATACTACTTGTGCAACCATTAAAGTTTTCACATAAGATCTGGGATCTTAGAGAAGGTGAACCAGCTATCCTATGAATAGAGAGATAGGAAGTGAGAGGAAGTGTAGCTGAGGGGATGGGAGGGTTGTTGGCCAAGAAGGCTTTGGAGTGATACTTATGTTTACAGGGAATCTTGAAAAATATATAGGAAAATGCCAGGTCATTAAAGGAGCAGGACATTTAGGCAAATGGAACAGCAAAGACCAAAAGAGCATGGTATTTTTATGAAATGTTAGAGGTTTGGTATTGGCCAAGCAAAGGGTAAATGCTGGGACTGGCTGGGAGATGTCTGCAGAGAGTAGCAGGAATGGTGCTAGGAAGGCTCTTTTGCGCCACGATAAGGAGTTTCAATTTCTCTTGTATATATTGATGTCTCAAAACCTATAAGGAATGACTAGGGGTAAGAGATGGGTATAATTGTAGAACCAGGACAGGAGAAAGTGATAAGTGTACTTAAAATTTTGTGTCTTCATGGGGCGCCTGGGTGGCTCAGTCGGTTAAGCGGCCGACTTCGGCTCACGTCATGATCTCCCGGTCTGTGAGTTCGAGCCCTGCGTCGGGCTCTGTGCTGACAGCTCAGAGCCTGGAGCCTGTTTCGGATTCTGTGTCTCCCTCTCTCTGACCCTCCCCCGTTCATGCTCTGTTTCTGTCTCAAAAATAAATAAACGTTAAAAAAATTTTTTTAAAAATGTAATACTGTTGTACTGTCTTCAACATTTTTTACATTTTTACATCTTGCTAAAATTTCTTAGTAGAATGAAGGCAAAAATTTAAAATTTAATCATATTCTAGAGATGTTAAAAGAAAGTATGAAAAAGATTTTGATAGAAGATGCATTTACACAATAAAAATAAAAATTGTACAAATCATAAAATATCTTCTATTTTATCATGTAATAGTAAAAATAACCTTCAATTGCTGATAAAATGAGCTGCTTAAACTCAAAATATTACATGAAATTATGTTTGACATCTCCATAAGCTGGCAGGTCTTAAAATAGACATATTACCTATTCTTAGAGAAATATATAATTTGAAATAGTAGTAAATAACTCAAAAATACTTTGGATGTACTATGAATTTTTGGGCAGTTCTCTTTTTCCAATAATGCTCTGCTTAGGTAAATTTTTATTTTATTTTACTTTATTTTATTTTTATTTTTAAATTTTATTTAAATCCAAGTTAGTTAACATATAGTGTAATGATGATTTCAGAAGTAGAATTTAGTGATTCATCACTTACATATAACACCTAATTCTCATTCCAACAAGTGCCTTCCTTAATGCCTTTCACCCACTTAGCCCATCCCTCTGCCCAACACCCTTCCAGCAACTCTGTTTGTTCACTGTATTTAACTCTCTTATGGTTTGTCTCCCTCTCTCTTTTTATCTTTATCTTTTATCTTTCCTTCCCTTCCACTGCATTCATCTGTTGTGTTTCTTAAATTCTGCCTATGAGTGAAATCACATATTTATCTTTCTCTGATTTATTTTGCTTAGCATAATACATTCTAGTTCCATCTACATTGTTCCAAATGGCAAGATTTCATCCCTTTTGATAGTTGACTAATATTCCCCTTCGAATCAGCATTTTTGTATCCTTTGGATAAATACCTACTAGTGCAATTGCTGGATCATAGGATAGTTCTATTTTTATTCTTTTGAGGAACCTCCATACTGTTTTCCAGAGTGGATGCACCCGTTTGAATTCCCACCAGTACTGCAAAAGGGCTCCCCTTTCTCTACATCCTTGCCAACATCTGCTGTTTTCTGAGTTATTAATTTTAACCATTCCGACAGGTGTGAGGTGGTATCTCACTGTAGTTTTGATTTGTTATTTCCTTGATGATGAGTGATGTTAAGGATCTTTTTATGTGTCTGTTAGCCATATAGATGTCTTCTTTGGAAAAGTGTCTGTTCATGTCTTTTACCCATTTCTTCAGTGGATTATTTGTTTTTTGGGTATTGAGTTTGATAAGTTCTTAACAGATTTTGGATACTAACCCTTTATGCAATATGTCATTTGCAAGTATATCTCCCAATACATCAATTGCCTTTTAGTTTTGTTTATTGTTCCCTTCAGTTTGCAGAAGCTTTTTATCTTGATGTGGTCCCAATAGTTCATTTTTGCTTTTGCTTCCCTTGCCTCCAGAGACATGTCTAGTAAGAATTTGCTGTGGCTGAGGTCAAAGAGGCTGTTGCCTGTTTTCCTGTAGGATTTTGATGGTTTTCTGTCTTACATTTAGGTCTTTCATACATTTTGAGTTTATTTTTGTATATGGTGTAAGAAAGTGGTCAGTTTCATTCTTCTGCAAGTTACTGTCCAGTTTTCCCAACATGCTTAGGTAAGTTTTAAAATTAACTTTTATTTCCAAAGTACCCACCAGCTGGGCAGTAGAGGTAGATAAGCAAGGAGCATGCTGGGTAGGAACGGGAAGCTTATCTTCAACTTATGATCGCACAGGAGTCACCCATTTCATCTCTTTATAAAGTATTCATATAATTTCATCATAAAAGGACTTTCAAACATTGCAAAACATTTAGAAGATTTAAAACCCTTATGCAGATCCATATATATAATATATCTATGTATCCAGACAATGTGTATATATATATATATATACAATATATGTGATTAATAGAAGTGCATTATTGTAATGGGAACTCTTTGTATAGTCTTACCTATTATAATTCATAGTTTGAGTATGTATTGTAATTATCTCCCTGCAGTGATTTTATTTTTAATTTTGTTAGATTTTCTAAATAGTACACACATCCCACATATCAAATAGAGATATAGTCAGAAAAATGACCCAGATAAGTAGGTCTTTGAACTAAACTCAGATATTTGCATTGTATATGCTGTTTAAAATTTATTTCTTCAGTATCCTAGGCTTAGTGTAGTGATACACATACAAAATTTGTCAATTTTCTGAAGTGTAGCTAGGAAAATTCTGAATTTATGATGTTCACAATATTTTTGCTGGCAGCAGATATGCATCAGTAAGCATATTATAAAAAGCACTTGAGTTTTTGTTCTATTTATTGTTAGAAATATTATAGCTCTACTGACTACAATTAACCTATGGGCTTTTCTCTGTTCTCCTTTTCTTTAAAAAAAAATCTATTTACCAATCAATTAAATTAAAAGGAAAGAGAATTAAAGCCTTTATCATAGATTTATTATCATGATTTATTTTGTATATGTGGTTTACTGGGATCTCAATTAATGGAAACCTCTTGTTAGTGATATAAAAAGTTGAATAAAATGCTGTCTGGTCTCATGAGGAAGGTACTACATAAGAATGGTATTACGAAGTAAATATCTTTAAGTAATGCACCTTGATTCTCAGAATTAAATGTTTAAATGTATTCTCAAGAAGAGGAGATTTCATAAGAGGATCATTAGGATGACAGTGCTATAGGTACAGCTGAATTAGGAAAAAGTACAATATTTTGGAAGTCGCATTTAGGCTAAATTGTAGAGCACATGAAGGAAATTACAGTGGTTAATAGCACAGTGCCTCCAATTATGATGACCCTTTACACTGAATTTGTTTTGGAATCCGCATGCATTATGTTGCTAATGCAAATATTTTATTTGTGATGGCAGAGATGGAAATGTCCTGTTAAATCATCTCCTGCCAATGCAAAATAGACTCCCGAAGTCTGCTTATGATGGCTTTGTCCATACAGTACTGCTTTAACATTGTTGGGGCAAGTTTAATAATGTTGGAAAAAATATTTTAATGTAGAAAGTAGTTGTTCTGATGTGCTGTCCTATTAAAAACAGCAGAAGAGTAAAGTATCACCATTGTAATTTTCAGATAACCCAATACATGTTAGGTGACTCAGCAGAGGTGTCAAAACCAAAAGTAGTCCTGCTATGTCTGATAAACTGCCTGTACAACACTCAGAACTGCTTCACAAATCTTTGATGCTATGTAGGTTGATATGTAAATTATCTAGCCCTGAATGTTCAAAGAGTCACTATACATCCACATCAAAGATCAAAAGCAACGTGAGTTGTTATTCTACTGAACTTCAAAGACTAATAAAAAATCATGAAGAAAGTTAAATGAAAAATATTTTATATTTAATACCAGGAGCTCTTGAAAAATAGAAGGCGTAAAGTCTTTGCTGAACCAAAGCTGTTCTTATTTAAAAGTTCTCTAGTTGGTCTTCCCTAGAGACTCTCCTGACTCTCAGTCCCTGTGAGAGGTACAGATGAAGAGGAATCTGAACATGCAACCACAATATAAAACAACAACGTAACCTATTGCCAAAATCTGAGAAGAATGTTCCATAACTGAAGAACAATGAAAAGAGATTTTATTTTTTATTTTTTTAAGATTATTTATTTATTTTGAGAGAGAGAAAGCATGTGGGCTGGGCAGAGAGAGAGAGGAGAGAGAGAGAATCCCAAGCAGGATCCGCAGTGTTTGTGTAGAGCCCAACAGGGGGCTCAATCTTAGGAACCGTGAGATCATGACCTGAGCCAAAATCAAGAGTCGGATGCTTAACCAACCGAGTCACCCAGGCATCTTGAAAAGGGATTTTAAAGTCTAGGAAACGTTCTCCTAATTTTATGATGTTTTACTCTGATTTTATATCCTTGAAAGGGGTAGGAAAATGATATTTTTTTTCTTCTTCAGATCACCTTGTCACTTTTTCCCTCCAGGGGCACTCACTTCAGAGGATCCGAACCAACAAAAGCCTGAGGCAGTACTAAACTGCTCTTCTAGTCTCTCCCAAGTCCCATACACATGGTAGAGGTAGTCGGAGGGCTATGGGTGGTAGTGTACTGTACTTACTGGCGATTTCATGTTGTGTTCTGGCTACCATGTTCCATCTAAGTCAAGTCTTATAGAGAGGATGCCCGGAGCCACGGTCTCAGTCCTTTCTGTGACTTGTAGTGTCCTGACTCCACTGTGAAGAGGATGGGAGAGCCAGTGAACATGATTGGTAGTGGAAGGTTCCACTTCAGTGCAGAGGGACCTCACTGGATTAAAAGCTGCTAGTGTATTGAGAGTGGGCCTAAGGACATGTTTATTTACTTGTGGTAGCATTATAGATCATAGAGAGAGATTGTATTAGGACAAAGCTGAGAGGGGGGCAGGGGTTATTTTGTTCATTTGCCATCACTAAATGTTTTCTATCAATAAATGTTGAGAGTCTAGACTGGCATGAATTAGTGTTGAGTAACTGAAAAGAAAAAGAAAATCTACCTTAGAGATTATGAACAATTACTTGGGAAATAAAGACCTGAGGGAAAAAAAATTAGTCTAAAGAATTAAGAATTAGATTTTGGAAAAATTATTGCCATCCCTGATATGATGCCAAAAGATACCTCTATCTATCTATCTATCTATCTATCTATCCACCCCTCTATATTTATACCCATATCTAAGTCTATATATACAAGCTGAGATGATAATTCAATATCTGTATTAATATTCATACTGGAGACAGTAAAAGACAGATTTGACACTGCAGAAATTGAATTAGTAATGTGAACAATGAGTAGCTCTCTAAGAATGTACAGATAAAGGCAAAATAGTAAAAAAGATGAGAGCGATAATGGGTCTGAAAAGCCAAAAAAGGAAAGTCAGTCTCAAACTTATACGTGTTCTGAAGAAGAGACTAGCATAATTGGATCAGAAGCAACAATCAAAGATAATTGTTGAGAAATGTCCTGTGTTGATAATGGTGGTTAAAAGGGTTCTCTATGTTCCAGGCAAAAATCAATACAAAGAAATCTATAGGTAGGCACATCTTGGTAATACTTAAAAACATTCCAATAGAATTATAAAATATTTCAAAAGCACTGACATCATAAAAAGCAGTCTCTTTGTAACAATAAAAATCATGATGAAAAAAAAAATCATGATGACATCAGATGACTCCTCTGCTATATATTAGTAGAGAGAAAATGAAACAACTAACTTGTACTAATTTTCTATAAAATTTAGAGGGGGAAAAGATTTAATTCAAAATTTTATAGAAAACCAATTCTTTTATGAATAAAGACAGCAAAGGTTATTTTTACATAAGCAATTTCTCAGAAAATACATTACCAATACAGTTTTTATATTTTTACATGAAAATATACATCAGAGAACCAAAAGACAAATCAAAATTAAGAATTCAAAAGTGATAATGTTACATGAAAAGAATTTAGGGTCCAGCCCTTAACCTTTTGAGACCCCAAACATATTAATGAGATGGAATTTAGTTTTTACAGGTGGCTTTGGAGTCCAGGTTACCATGGTAGCTTCTCCATATGTCCCTCAGTTCTTCTGATCCCTCTGAGGTACCAAGACATCTGAAGTGCCTTCCATGTTCATTAATAAGTAGTTAAGAAGGGCCGCCTTTACAACAAAGTTTAACAACACTGAAGCCAGACTGTCTTGGTTCAGTCCAGTTGCTGAAAATCTGATTATATGATAAAGTTGTTTAACTTATCTGTGCCTTTTTTTCGTTATCTGTAAGATGGGAGTAATAGTAGTACCTATCTCATAGACTTAATAAGAAGTGTATAAATCAGCGTACATTGACATTAGTTATCGTTCAGACTTTGAAATAACTTTATATTATATATTTTACATGTTTAAATTAGAGAAGTGAACCAAAACCTAACAGTCTTCTCTGATAGAAAGAGAATATAATATACTTTTATACGGTGTAATACAGACCAGGCACAATATGAATCCTGTCTCTGCCTTTTTAGTAGTGTGAATTTGCACATTACTGCATCTCTCTGAGCCTTCATTGTTTTTATCTGAAGAATGGGGTAAATAATATTTAATATATAGGTAGGGTGACCAGCTCATCCTGTTTTGCTCTGGATGTTTTCAGATTTTGCATCTAAAGTTTCACATCCTAAAAATCCCTCAGTGCAGAAAAACCGGGACCACTGCCCACTCTACGATAGGGTTGTTAAGATCTGACAAGTACTTAGCATGTGATCTTAAAATCTATGTGTTCAATAAATGTTTTCTATTATTTATATTCATTTTCATAATAAGTCTTCAAAATCCAGTGTGCATCTTATACTTCTAGCACATAATTTGTATTCACCACATTTTAAGAACTCAGTCTTCACAAATGGCTAGTGGCTACCATGTTGAACAGCACCAGTAGACCAGTGCTGAATAAGTTAAAGAATAGGTGGGTACCTCCCAAGATGGGTACTTTTCCAAGAAGACAATAATCGTTTTTCATCTTTTTTATTCCACATGCTCATTCAAAATGTCCATATTTATGAGTTCATTGTATTAGATGATGGAGTAAAAGGATGTTAGTTTATCTTATATTTGGGATCATCCACAACATTGATCAGCAACTTGGTGTATATGTAAGGTTTTATTCAACCGTTATCCTGAGAGAAACTAAGCCAAAATGCATAGAGCTAGGAGAGCCTGTGGCATATTTTATTGCTCACTTGTTGTTAAATGGTTTAAACATAGCCTATATTTACAAATTTTTCTGGGCTAGAGAACAATCTTGAATCTTTGGTCTTTTTTTTTTTTGTCTGAGAACAGTGTTTGCTCGAGAGATTATTAATCACAAGAAATACAAAATGGTGGCAACTAAAGTTTAATGTTTTCGAGTGTTTTAAGTTGTCTTCCCCAGATGACTATGATTAGGTCATAGAGATATTTGTTTTGTGAGCCTAATGGTTATCAGAAACTTGTCAAGCTTTTCTTTATCCATTGCTAAATTTTAGACATTCTGCCGTAGGCTTATAGACCCTGCATGTTACATAGTCAATAACAGTATCATTAAAGAAGGAAATGAAGGCAGTTGGAAATTATCTTCATCCAATGCTGAGTTCTGGTTATAAAATAAAAAGAAGATAGCTCTTGTTTAAATTTCTTAATATCCTACAACCTCTAATTACACCCATTTAATGAAACCTAGAGAACCAGCTCAAATTAGGCTTAGTGTTTTTGTTTTGTTTTGTTTTTTCTGCTTATTTCTGGACTTGCTCAGTGGTTTCAGAAAAGGTTCTAAAATCTATTCTCTAGTTATTTTAGATTAAAGGTAGGAGGTAGATGTTGAGACCATCTGGCCTAGGTTGGCAAGTTCCATCTCAGATGCCAACCCTAATTGATTATTAGTGGCTGTATGTAAGGCTCTGCTAAGGAGAACTGTGAAGTCTGGTATAGTTCTCTGTAAAAGATCGACTAAAAATGTCGGCCTTGGTTGTGGGCGGTGGGAGCACATATGCACATCGTTACCTCTCATTAACAGCCATCTTCACAGAGAGGGAGCTCCTCGCCTAGTAGGGGAAAGGTGATAGAGGTGCGATCATTATTTCAGCAGACCGTCTGGAGCTGCAGGCAGTATTGTGTGAAAAACTGGGTCAGCAGGATGCTAAGCCTAAAGGAAAATTTGCTGTTGGAATTCTGCAAAAAGAGTTATAATCCTGGCACAAATGCTCACAGGGGCCATTCCTAGGGAAGCAGCTTGCATGAGCATACTGTAAGCGCCAGCTTGTTTGTTTATGTTACACCAGTGGGCATTAGCAGAGTGTGGGACCATGATACCAAAGAAGGTCAATTTTAGGAAGGGAAATCTCTTACCGTATCATACATACGTGTAAAGCAAATTCAAAGTATTCTAAAATTAATTTTATCGGCATTTTAATGGAGAGTAGTTTATATTTGGGTCTTCTTACCGGAAGATTATCTTTGAGATGTACAGTCATAGACTGTAAGCACTAGAAGTAATTTTGTGTAATCCATCTGCATTACTTAGCAAATAGACAAATGGTCTGAGGAAGATGGGTGAACTCCAAGATCCAGGAGTTGATGCGAATCAGAACTGTGTCCAGAATAAAGTCTCCTGGTTCTGACAGTATTTGATTTATGTAAGGGATCACGATCTGAGTATCAAAGGCCTGCTAGGACCCCTTACAGGTTATTTATTTTATTTTACTTCCTACTGGTAGAAGCTTCCTGAGAGTATTTTGGGCAGGTAGCATTTTATTGTCTTTAAAGAGCCCTAGGGTATTCTGTTGTTTCTGTCACTTAAATATAAAAGGGAAATAATTTTCTTTATCTCTTACCTGTCTTCGGCTTTACTATGTTCTTGAACCACTTATTTCAGAGAAAGGAATTCATTAACATTTTTCATATAATACCTCATCTTGTTAAGTATATAAATAGTTTCAATGGGGTCATATATTTTAGGTAAGAAAAATCTATAACTAGTAAGATTGTATATTTGAAATCTATAATTTAGAACCCTCTTTATTGCATCTCAATGTCTAGTGACTGGATGACTCAGTGGAAAAAAATAAATCATAATTATTTGTAAAGCTCTTTTTGGGAGTGCAATAATGTGTCTTGGCTGTAGCCAAAAGATAATATATGTATTCATACGTTAAGCGTTTTGAGTATTATGTGCTAGCTACTAGGTATAGTGAAAAATTTAACATGAAATACACATAAAATACTCCTACTCTGAGGATAGAAATGCACAATTAAAACTTAAAATGCTATATTTCATACAAATAACATGGATAAAATGCTATCAGAGTACAGAAAATATAGTGTGGGAAGACCGTATGGATGAGATGACATTTGAACCTTGTAGATAATTTCCAGGGCAGACAAGGCATACAAAAGAAGGGGCACAAGAAAAAGCAAGGAGATAGAATGCTATGTGTCATTTTTAAGGAGCAGTGAATAGCCTCGTGTGACTAACATGCAGGGTATATGGGATGAAATGGCAGAAGATGATTCTGGAAAAGTGTTTTGTAGGGGCACCTGGGTGGCTCCGTTGGTTAAGTGTCAACTTCAACTCAGGTCATGATCTCATGGTTCATGGGTTCGAGCCCATGTCGGGCTCTGTGCTGGCAGCTCGGAGCCTGGAGCCTGCTTTGGATTCTGTGTCTCCCTCTCTCTCTGCCCCACCCCTGCTTGTGCTCTCTCTCTTTCAAAAATGAATAAACATTAAAAAAAATTTAGAAAAGTGTATTGTACACTGGGACTCTATCCTTAAGGTGTGGACAGTCATCATGCTTTTTTAAACAGAGAAGTAGTCTAATAAGATGTTTATTTAAAAGATAACATTAGGGGCGCCTGGGTGGCTCAGTTGGTTGAGCGTCCGACTTCAGCTCAGGTCATGATCTCACGGTCCGTGAGTTCCAGCCCCGCATTGGCCTCTGTGCTGATGGCTCAGAGCCTGGAGCCTGTTTCAGATTCTGTGTCTCCCTCTCTCTCTGACCCTCCCCCATTCATGCTCTGTCTCTCTCTGTCTCAAAAATAAATAAACGTTAAAAAAATTAAAAAAAAAAAAAGATAACATTAGTGGTAGCATAGAGGGTAGATTGAAGAGGAGAGAGAGGCTGCAGAAAACTGAAGCCGGGCATGGCTCAGGAGCTCCAGAGTCTCCTATATTTGCTTCATTCTTTCTTGTTCTCTTTCTATGGATTCCTTTTATGTATACATTGTTCTAGTTCCTTAAGACGGCTTACAAGGTTGGTCATGACCTGGCCCCTGCCTTCATTCAAGGCTTGGTCCACTGACTCCTCCCCTTCCTCACCAGGTTCCAGCCTGCTGTTCTTTCATTTTACTCATGTTGCAAACTCCTTCCTACCTTAGAGCTTTTATACATCTGGTGTCTCCTGCCTAAACTCTTTATTGTTTCCCCCTTCGCATGGCCAACTAATCATTTTTTTAAGTTGCAGCTTGGAGTTTCTTCTTTGAGGGATCCCTTCTCTGTAGTTCCTTCGCTCAAAACATGCACCACCTCCAGTGTTTTTACACCCCTTCTTAGTCTTCTCTTTTGTGCAAGGTGTCATAAAAGGAGAGTCCAGTCTAGATTTTGAAATAATTACTCATGCAGTTGTTTGCTTATTATCACCCTCCTTCACCAGTAAAGCTTTTGGACTGTGCATGTGTTGTTTATTGCTTTATGTGCTTAGTAAATATTTTTGAATACATGAATATGGTTACCAGTGTAGGGGCTGTACAGCATTGTTTCCCAGGACTACCTGGCTGTAGTCTTTGCATTTGTGAGACAGAGGGAGAGAGGAGATAAAAGTTCTGATTTGGGTTACTCTTGGCATCATGTTTTCTTATCTGAGTATGGAGGTGTCAGGATTACTGGGTGTGATGCTTACTCAGCAGGAGTGGCAATCACTCAGAAGATTTAGTGTGACATTGGGAAAGGCATGGCAGATACCCTAAAGTGTACTTAACATGTTGGTAACCAGATAGGAGGAACTGAGAAATTCACAGATATGTAGTGGACATTTAAGAACAAAAAGCAAACTATACAGATAGAGAATGACCGACCATGTGAAAATAAGGGCTCCAAATTATTTGGATTCTATTCAGTGACTAGCTGTGAGTCAATGGTATGTTTCTGCCATTTGAAATTTCGATGACTGAAATATGTTAATAGGAGGATAGTATGTAATTACTTCCCATGGTTGTCATTTACCATAATGCATCAGTTCTAGGCCCCTCTCCTTATCATCAAATGGTAAAAGAGAAAAAGATTGACGTAGAGATGAAGAACAGAAATTAATACTGTGAAAACTGTACTTAGAATAATGCAAAGAAGAATATTTAAAAAAGATGTAATCCTTAATGTTGACTTGATTAAAAAAAAGTTATTAGGCCTGGAATATCAATCCAACAGTTGTAATTACTACTAAGGAACAAGAGGAAATAGGGTAAATTATCACAGTTGTTAACAAGATCATAAGCATGTGGATAAGGACCACACTGTGTGTTCACTGTTATGCCTCAATGCCTAACATAGTTTCTGGCAAACAGGAAATGCTGAATTAATGAATAAATGAAAGTAACTGCTTGTTATTTAATGTCTATATGCATGTACTATATGCATTCATAGAAATAATACCAATCAAAATCGTTGATATGTGAGGGTTTATAACGTGAGGCACTGTCCTAAGATGTTTATATGCATTGAATATAATACATAATTGAATATTTGTAACAACTTAAAATGTGGGTTTTATTACTATGCAGGTATGGTGAAGCTAACAGATTAGATGATGGTCATTGATAGGCTAACTTGTTACTCACAGTTCCCAGGAGGAGGGGGGCATACCATGCCACACAGGACCATATGAGGCAGCAGGTCAAGGTCAGTCAGGAGGCAGAGGGGTGAGGGGAAAGCATGGACAATAGCCTTTATTATGGTTTTCACAGTAAGGAATGGGTGAGGCAAGGTAAAGCAGATTGAGCAGGTTTAGGACTGGATAGTTTGAATAATTTCTGTAAGTCCAGGCTATAGGAGTGATTCCTAGTTGTTCAGTACCTGGCCCCACGGTGATTTAAGACAGACAGGTAGTGTCCTAGACTGCAGGAGTCTGATAAAAGGAGGTATGGATTTGTGATTTGCTAGTTTGCATATCAAAGTTGTGCTCACAGGCAAGTTGTTTGCTATGTCTAAGAATTAACTAGCCCTAGGAGAGTCAGTCCCTTCCTGGGTCCACAAGGTCCCAAGATGTCAAAGTATTATAAAATACAGAAAATGTTTTTAAAAACACAATTAATACAAAACCTCATGAGGTAGGAATAATTATTATACAAACTTGTAGATGAGCATGGAGGCATGGAAAGGCTAAGTAATTTTCCTAAGGGAACACAATTAGTAGATGATGAAGCTGGGTTTCAAACCAGATAGGGAGGCTTCAGAGAGTCAGTTCTTAACTGCCATGCTATATTTCCCATGTGCACCGTGAACAATGATTAAGTAAGGCCAAGAAACCTAGATAGTATAAGTATACACAGAACCAAACAACCAAGAACTGAATTAATAAAACCATGAGTATAAATGTATTTAGTTTAGTGATTAAACTCTTGGTGAGACATAGATGGGTCATTAGATTATTATTATTTTTTTTTATTTATATATGAAATGTATTGTCAAATTGGTTTCCATACAACACCCAGTGCTCATCCCAAAAGGTGCCCTCCTCAATACCCATCACCCACCCTCTCCTCCCTCCCACCCCCCATCAACCCTCAGTTTGCTCTCAGTTCTCAACAGTCTCTTATGCTTTGGCTCTCTCCCACTCTAACCTCTTTTTTTTTTTTTTCCTTCCCCTCCCCCATGGGTTCCTGTTAAGTTTCTCAGGATCCACATAAGAGTGAAACCATATGGTATCTGTCTTTCTCTGTATGGCTTATTTCACTTAGCATCACACTCTCCAGTTCCATCCACGTTGCTACAAAAGGCCATATTTCATTTTTTCTCATTGCCACGTAGTATTCCATAGTGTATATAAACCACAGTTTCTTTATCCATTCATCAGTTGATGGACATTTAGGCTCTTTCCATATTTTGGCTATTGTTGAGAGTGCTGCTGTGAACATTGGGGTACAAGTGCCCCTATGCATCAGTACTCCTGTGTCCCTTGGATAAATTCCTAGCAGTGCTATTGCTGGGTCATAGGGTAGGTCTATTTTTAATTTTCTGAGGAACCTCCACACTGCTTTCCAGAGCAGCTGCACCAGTTTGCATTCCCACCAACAGTGCAAGAGGGTTCCTGTTTCTCCACATCCTCGCCAGCATCTATAGTCTCCTGATTTGTTCATTTTGGCCATTCTGACTGGCGTGAGGTGATATCTGAGTGTGGTTTTGATTTGTATTTCCCTGATAAGGAGCGACGCTGAACATCTTTTCATGTGCCTGTTGGCCATCCGGATGTCTTCTTTAGAGAAGTGTCTATTCATGTTTTCTGCCCATTTCTTCACTGGGTTATTTGCTTTTCGGGTGTGGAGTTTGGTGAGCTCTTTATAGATTTTGGATACTAGCCCTTTGTCCGATATGTCATTTGCAAATATCTTTTCCCATTCCGTTGGTTGCCTTTTAGTTTTGTTGGTTGTTTCCTTTGCTGTGCAGAAGCTTTTTATCTTCATAAGGTCCCAGTAATTCACTTTTGCTTTTAATTCCCTTGCCTTTGGGGACGTGTCGAGTAAGAGATTGCTACGGCTGAGGTCAGAGAGGTCTTTTCCTGCTTTCTCCTCTAAGGTTTTGATGGTTTCCTGTCTCACATTCAGGTCCTTTATCCATTTTGAGTTTATTTTTGTGAATGGTGTGAGAAAGTGGTCTAGTTTCAACCTTCTGCATGTTGCTGTCCAGTTCTCCCAGCACCATTTGTTAAAGAGACTGTCTTTTTTCCATTGGATGTTCTTTCCTGCTTTGTCAAAGATGAGTTGGCCATACGTTTGTGGGTCTAGTTCTGGGGTTTCTATTCTATTCCATTGGTCTATGTGTCTGTTTTTGTGCCAATACCATGCTGTCTTGATGATGACAGCTTTGTAGTAGAGGCTAAAGTCTGGGATTGTGATGCCTCCTGCTTTGGTCTTCTTCTTCAAAATTACTTTGGCTATTCGGGGCCTTTTGTGGTTCCATATGAATTTTAGGATTGCTTGTTCTAGTTTCGAGAAGAATGCTGGTGCAATTTTGATTGGGATTGCATTGAATGTGTAGATAGCTTTGGGTAGTGTTGACATTTTGACAATATTTATTCTTCTAATCCATGAGCAGGGAATGTCTTTCCATTTCTTTAAATCTTCTTCAATTACCTTCATAAGCTTTCTATAGTTGTCAGCATACAGATCCTTTACATCTTTGGTTAGATTTATTCCTAGGTATTTTATGCTTCTTGGTGCAATTGTGAATGGGATCAGTTTCTTTATTTGTCTTTCTGTTGCTTCATTGTTAGTGTATAAGAATGCAACTGATTTCTGTACATTGATTTTGTATCCTGCAACTTTGCTGAATTCATGTATCAGTTCTAGCAGACTTTTGGTGGAGTCTGTCGGATTTTCCATGTATAATATCATGTCATCTGCAAAAAGCGAAAGCTTGACTTCATCTTTGCCAATTTGGATGCCTTTGATTTCCTTTTGTTGTCTGATTGCTGATGCTAGAACTTCCAGCACTATGTTAAACAACAGCGGTGAGAGTGGGCATCCCTGTCGTGTTCCTGATCTCAGGGAAAAAGCTCTCAGTTTTTCCCCGTTGAGGATGACGTTAGCTGTGGGCTTTTCATAAATGGCTTTTATGATCTTTAAGTATGTTCCTTCTATCCCGACTTTCTCAAGGGTTTTTATTAAGAAAGGGTGCTGGATTTTGTCAAAGGCCTTTTCTGCATCGATTGACAGGATCATATGGTTCTTCTCTTTTTTTTTGTTAATGTGATGTATCACGTTGATTGATTTGCGAATGTTGAACCAGCCCTGCATCCCAGGAATGAATCCCACTTGATCATGGTGAATAATTCTTTTTATATGCCGTTGAATTCGATTTGCTAGTATCTTATTGAGAATTTTGGCATCCATATTCATCAGGGATATTGGCCTGTAGTTCTCTTTTTTTACTGGGTCTCTGTCTGGTTTAGGAATCAAAGTAATACTGTAATACTGGCTTCATAGAATGAGTCTGGAAGTTTTCCTTCCCTTTCTATTTCTTGGAATAGCTTGAGAAGGATAGGTATTATCTCTGCTTTAAACGTCTGGTAGAACTCCCCTGGGAAGCCATCTGGTCCTGGACTCTTATTTGTTGGGAGATTTTTGATAACCGATTCAATTTCTTCGCTGGTGATGGGTCTGTTCAAGCTTTCTATTTCCTCCTGATTGAGTTTTGGAAGAGTGTGGGTGTTCAGGAATTTGTCCATTTCTTCCAGGTTGTCCAATTTGTTGGCATATAATTTTTCATAGTATTCCCTGATAATTGTTTGTATCTCTGAGGGATTGGTTGTAATAATTCCATTTTCATTCATGATTTTATCTATTTGGGTCATCTCCCGTTTCTTTTTGAGAAGCCTGGCTAGAGGTTTGTCAATTTTGTTTATTTTTTCAAAAAACCAACTCTTGGTTTTGTTGATCTGCTCTACAGTTTTTTTAGATTCTATATTGTTTATTTCTGCTCTGATCTTTATTATTTCTCTTCTTCTGCTAGGTTTAGGCTGCCTTTGCTGTTCTGCTTCTATTTCCTTTAGGTGTGCTGTTAGATTTTGTATTTGGGATTTTTCTTGTTTCTTGAGATAGGCCTGGATTGCAATGTATTTTCCTCTCAGGACTGCCTTCGCTGCGTCCCAAAGCGTTTGGATTGTTGTATTTTCATTTTTGTTGTTTCCATATAATTTTTAATTTCTTCTCGAATTGCCTGGTTGACCCACTCATTCTTTAGTAGGGTGTTCTTTAACCTCCATGCTTTTGGAGGTTTTCCAGACTTTTTTGTCTGGTTGATTTCAAGCTTCATAGCATTGTGGTCTGAAAGTATGCATGGTATGATTTCAATTCTTGTAAACTTATGAAGGGCTGTTTTGTGACCCAGTATATGATCTATCTTGGAGAATGTTCCATGTGCACTCGAGAAGAAAGTATATTCTGTTGCTTTGGGATGCAGAGTTCTAAATAGATCTGTCAAGTCCATCTGATCCAATGTCTCATTCAGGGCCCTTGTTTCTTTATTGACCGTGTGTCTAGATGATCTATCCATTTCTGTAAGTGGGGTGTTAAAGTCCCCTGCAATGACCACATTCTTATCAATAAGGTTGCTTATGTTTATGAGTAATTGTTTTATATATTTGGGCGCTCCGGTATTCGGCGCATAGACATTTATAATTGTTAGCTCTTCCTGATGGATAGACCCTGTCACTATTATATAATGTCCTTCTTCATCTCTTGTTACAGCCTTTAATTTAAAGTCTAGTTTGTCTGATATAAGTATGGCTACTCCAGCTTTCTTTTGGCTTCCAGTCGCATGATAAATAGTTCTCCATCCCCTCACTCTCAATCTAAAGGTGTCCTCAGGTCTAAAATGAGTCTCTTGTAGACAGCAAATAGATGGGTCTTGTTTTTTTATCCATTCTGATACCCTATGTCTTTTGGTTGGCGCATTTAATCCATTTACATTCAGTGTTATTATAGAAAGATATGGGTTTAGAGTCATTGTGATGTCTGTATGTTTTATGCTTGTAGTGACGTCTCTGGTACTTTGTCTCACAGGGTCCCCCTTAGGATCTCTTGGAGGGCTGGTTTAGTGGTGACAAATTCCTTCAGTTTTTGTTTGTTTGGGAAGACCTTTATCTCTCCTTCTATTCTAAATGACAGACTTGCTGGATAAAGGATTCTCGGCTGCATATTTTTTCTGTCTAGCACACTGAAAATCTCGTGCCAATTCTTTCTGGCCTGCCAAGTTTCAAAAGAGAGATCAGTCACGAGTCTTATAGGTCTCCCTTTATATGTGAGGGCACGTTTACCCCTTGCTGCTTTCAGAATTTTCTCTTTATCCTTGTATTTTGCCAGTTTCACTATGATATGTCGTGCAGAAGATCGATTCAAGTTACATCTGAAGGGAGTTCTCTGTGCCTCTTGGATTTCAATGCCTTTTTCCTTCCCCACTTCAGGGAAGTTCTCAGCTATGATTTCTTCAAGTACCCCTTCAGCACCTTTCCCTCTCTCTTCCTCCTCTGGGATACCAATTATGCGTATATTATTTCTTTTT